>NC_056726.1:510619724-510707224 GCF_019279795.1 Protopterus annectens | reverse complement strand
AAAAACAAAAAAATTATGTTTCAATGTAATAGAATTAATTTAAATCTAACATATAAACTTGATGCATATCATCTAAGGGTCCTAGCTTTGAGCAAAAGTTTCAATGAAATGCTGTCATTTAGCCCTCTACCTCTATGTGCAGCCACCCTGAGAATCCATTTAACTTCAGCCTGTTCTGTTACATTCACTATATCACCTGATCTAATGTTTTTGGGTTGAACATGTAAGACCTGAAAATGAAAAACATGATCTTTGCCCATTTGTAGCGTGTGTTTAGCTATAGCACTATATTCTTGTTGTCGTGTGAGACAATACAAATGATCTCTTATTCTCTCTCTCAGAGATCTATTCGTTTTTCCTATATAGAATTTAAAACACAGTAAACAATGCACAATATACATAGGGTTTAGCTTTGGTCGTTCCAAGCTTGTCCGCTTGTGCAAACTTATCATTTATTTCATTTTCTTCATAACCTCGTGACATAAGCCCTTGTTTAAGTTTGCCTAGTTCTTCACTTAATAAAGAATCATCACAACACAACCTAGAAGTCCTCATAGCCTGCCCCTTTATTATATTACCAAATACAGTTGAATTATGCATACTCCTTCTATGTAAGAAGGCTGGTCTGTAGCATGGTTTCCTAAACACTTTGGTTTTGTAAGTGCTGGTGTCCAAGTACACCGTCACATCTAGATAATTTATGATGTTACTTGAATGCGCTAAAGTAAACTTCAAAAACACATTTGTAGTATGAATTTCTTCGGCCAAATAGTGATGTTAGAAGGAAGATACGACTAGACGTGGTGCAGAGCCAGAATATTTTGGCTGCTCCACTACCTATAAGAACAGGAAGGAAGAGGTCAATAGACCAGGATGGCTTAAGAGGAAGAAAATGAAAGGAATCTCCAAATTTTCAGCAGGTACGTACACTGAAGAAAATGTGGAACCAGGGGACTTAGTGTGGAACATTTCTAAGTATGTGTTGACAGAGGATGAAATTAGACTGCTGAATAGAGAGAGAAAATAATCTATAATATTACCTTATTGTAGTAACATCAATAAGATCAAAGATGCAATAGCAGAGAACTGGAATATACTTTTGGCAGATGATAGAACTATGGAAATAGTAGGTAGTGTTCCCACCTATACTTATAGAAACATGAAATGTTTGAAACAACATTTATGCTATCATGACATGTTAAATAATAGTGATACAGAATATAAGGAAATATTTTTGGGAACGAAGAAATGTGGCAATTGCATGCAATGTGATTTTATAGATGAATCCAGATTTTTTAAACATCCAGACACTGGCTACTTATGGGAAATGAGGAATAACAGCTCATGCAACACTAGGAATGTTGTGTATATTGTGCATTGTTTACTGTGTTTTAAATTATATATAGGAAAAATGAATAGATCTCTGAGAGAGAGAATAAGAGATCATTTGTATTGTCTCACACGACAACAAGAATATAGTGCTATAGCTAAACACACGCTACAAATGGGCAAAGATCATGTTTTTCGTTTTCAGGTCTTACATGTTCAACCCAAAAACATTAGATCAGGTGATATAGTGAATGTAACAGAACAGGCTGAAGTTAAATGGATTCTCAGGGTGGCTGCACATAGAGGTAGAGGGCTAAATGACAGCATTTCATTGAAACTTTTGCTCAAAGCTAGGACCCTTAGATGATATGCATCAAGTTTATATGTTAGATTTAAATTAATTCTATTACATTGAAACATAATTTTTTTGTTTTTATATGTGATTTTTCTGTGTTTTTAGATAGTATCAAACGTGTATATTGTTTACTAACTGTATTTGATCCATTTTATCATATTATACTACTGAACAGTGAACAAAATGCCATGAATTTATTGTATATAAGATTATTATTTTAACATTTAAATATTTATCACTATTGTTATATTTTTATTAGTTGAGATAAATAAGATGTATCAATTAGTAATTGTATACTTAGAGTAGTTCCAAGGATCTCAATAGCACATGTTTAATAGTTCTGTGTTTAAGGCTAAGGTGCTTTAACGTTCCTTGAGAAAGTATCTTAGGCTTTAATAATTTAATGAGCAATTGATTAAGAACTGATGCTTGTAAACTGATTAAGTATACTCATTAATTAGTGGTTAATTTTATATAAAAAGTTGGTTGTAGTACTGTTTTTATTATGTCTGAGGAAGCGGAATTGTAGTCCGCGAAAGCGCTTACATCCTTCATTTCATCTTGTTAAATTAAATACTTGAACTGAATTTTTGTGAACTATTTATTATATACTTGGATAAATTATTTTCCTGCTACGATGACTATTAGAGTGGTTTACTCCTTCCATTTGGGCATTTCTTCTATACATATTTTTGGAGATTTGAGTGACGCTGGAAGGATGAACTTTTTTCCATATACATATATATATATATATATATATATATATATAAAAATACATAAATATATATATATATATATATATATATATATATATATATATATATATATATATATATATTTATGGGTCCCCTTCAGATGGTCGAACTTTTAAAAGATTGACTTTCATATGGCCGAGACAATATGATCAAACTTTTAAAAGCACGACTGATCTGAATGGAGATCTCCATACAGTGTGGAACGGAAGATCTCGGAGTTGGTATATTTAAGTAGCGGGGGTGGGGGGGGTACAGGGGTGCATTTGTTTTTTGGGTGTATTATGGTGTTTACTTTACATGGTCAATGTTTCAAATGTTCAATCATATGTTCTCGGCCATATGAAATTTGAACATTTGAGTTGTCGATCATGTAAAGTAGACCCATATATATATACATATATATATACATATATATATATATATATATATATATATATATATATATATATATATATATATATATATATATATATATATATATATATATATATATATATATATATATATATATATATATATATACACACAGATATATATATATATATATATATATATATATATATATATACACACAGATATATATATATATATATATATATATATATATTGATATATGTGTATTCATCTTTATTTGTGTGTATATATATATATATATATATATATATATATACACACACACACACACACACACACACACACACACACACACACACACACACACATACACACACAGAAACACACACACGGTGCCAATGATGCAGCAGTTAGCATTTTCCTCTCACAGCAAGAGGTTCTTCAATTCGATTCTCGACTGGGGTGCTTTCTGTGTTCATTCTGCATGTCCTTCTTGTGTTCACATTAGTTTCCTCCCACATTCCAAAGAAATGCATCTGGAGCATTTCTCCCCAGGCCTCCACTAACCATGGGCTCTGTCCCAGTAAACAAATATTAAAAATAAAAAATATATAAATATCTTGATGAAAACTACACATTGAAATAATTTGTCTAATGGCCATTTTTTCCTTCACCTTACAGTCAGATTAATATAAATAATTTTTGGCTATGCTTTCAAGGGTAGGGAGGTAGCTTCGCAGGAAGGCAGGCTTTGTATAAAATGACAGTGTAGATACATAATCATTGTTTAATAATTACTGAGATTGCCTTTCAAGGGCAGTATATGTGTCTGTGTGCAACAAGCGAGATAAATGTGGTTATTTCTTTTGCTAGTCCAACAATCGGAGGTGTACAGAGAATTTGACTATTTTGTGTAGAAACATGCTGTTTCTGAACGCACAGGACAGTTACATGATCACTCTTGGATAGTCATTAATATGGTTTGCTGGAGGCAGTGTTTGTGTCTGACAGCAACATGCTGAAAGGATTTTTTGTGATCATTATGCCTTTATTACCTTATTAAAGAAAAAGAAATGTACAGAATGTGGCTATTTTTATGGGAGCAAGTTATCTGTAAAAGTATAGAGCAGTGACATGATCACTGTTAAATAATCAATAATATGGTATATGGACTATGGACTATAAAGATAAGTATCTAAGATCAATAAATTTAATTACGTAACTGTAGCTGTTATATTTGTGCTTTTTTCTCAGTCAGAATTAGTATAGTTTCTCAGAAGGGGGACATTTCACTGGTCCAGTATGTTTCTCAAAGCCCTGTGGCAGAATAGCACATTTAACTGTGTTTTGCACCATTGTAATGTGTCAGAATTCCCTGAATGTTTATTGCTATGAGATGTCATGTTGAAAAGAGATATCGCCTTATATAATGTTTTTAGGCAACTTGTGGGGACACAGTCTGATATTAAATCAAAAGAAAAATCCCATATATTTCTTTTGAATTTTTAAGTATTTTGCCTCTGAAATTATGATCCCTGCCCTCCAGTTTAGATAAATACACAGTGAAGTACACTGCATGAAGCTTAAGTTGCGCATGTGCCTTCCTATCTAGAATCACCATCAATGTGCATTCTGTAGCTTTGGATCATGGCATTTTGTTCTGAAAAAATACTTTTTTATGTCATACAGCTCCAGCGATATGGACCTTTATTGTCTGGTACTGCAGGTAGCATTACATTGCCATTTGTATATTTTGTTTTGCTGCCATTCAGTTCCTAACATGTACAGTTTGCTTTGAAGTTACCAGATGTGGTTTACCTGTGGACCCCCACCTGCACCAGTAGTCAACTTTCCATAGCTTTCCTTAGTGTCATACTTTTGAGCTGTTTTGTGTACTCTTCTGTAAATGCCTGGATCCACCATTGTAAATAACTGGCAACACAGGAAAGCTGTAGTGATAGCTTCAAATGGATGATTCAGCAGTGATAACACAGATCTGTGTATTATACCTTTGTTAGTTACACCAAGCAGTATAAGTAGTACTGTAAGTTCCACTATAGTCATTATTAATGTTAATGAGTACAAATATATTTTACGATGTAGCTGAAGAGATGTTTGTTGCCCCTTTCTCATATAATACATTTGTGAACTGTTTCATTGTATCCAACTCAAAATAGTCTTTTCTGAAATTATTTTTGCAATAGACCATATTAATTTGCCATTACCATAAATTAAAAATGTGTTTGTCAATGTAAAGTGGAAAGCATAATATTTTTTGTGTAATCAGCAGCTCTACCTTATTTCATTCAGTAATACAGTATCAAATGTATTTGGCAGATGCAGACATTTAATAAAGCAAAATATTGATTTTTTTCCATTATGATTTCATAATAATAATAATAATAATAATAATAATAATATCCATTTATTAACCAGATTAGCCCAGTGGACACATAGTCCCTTTTTTTAGGGGGAGGGGGTGACCTGCGAGCAATGTCTGATTAAGTGACTTGCTCAAGGTCACACAGTAGCCAAATGAAGACTGAGGGAATTGAGTCCTGTATAACTAAAGCTCACATCCTTACCCCCCACCACCGCACCAACTGCCAGTGTAAGAGGCAGAGCAAAGCATGAGCTCTTCACCGTCACATTTTGGTTTCACAAATTACTTTAAATTTTTTTACTTCATGGTGAGCTTTGATGGGCACTGTGCATAGCAGTGCTGTTGTTGGTATATACAGAATAAAAGGAAAGCATGGTATATTGTGATGTTTGTTACAATGTGTGCTACATAAAACAGTGTATTTGTAAGTGTGCAGTTAGAATACTGCAGTGTTATTTCAGTATATATTACTTTAGATGTATAACAAAAACAAGGGCACTGTGACTGCATATTAATCAAATGGGTACTATGGGATGTCACCACTCAGTACAATATGTGCTGTGCTATGCAGAGCTTTTGCTAGTGTAGTAGTGAGTACAGTTTCCTATGCCAAGCAGTGCTATCCACAGCATGACATTAATGCCTAATGTTAGACTTGAACTAGGAAAACTATATTTCCTTATTTGAAATGCATTCATCTTTACTTTGCAAACCTGTGTTCTATTCATTGTACAAAAACTTTGTGTGTTTTGTTTAAAAGGGCACGACAGAGTATAATTTCATTCATTATAATGTGTGCTGTGCTAAGCAATGTTTAAATCCACTGTACTATTAAAAATTGTATCATACCTACACTTTAAAGTGTATTCTTTCTGATCCATTTTGCATTCATATTTATTGCACAAGCTTGTGTATTGCTCAAAGCAGTGTTAACCAGGGGCAGCTCATGCTATCGGATTGCAGGACTGCAGCCCTCCCACCTCTGTAAAGAAAACAAAAATAAAAAATGTATTTAAAAAAAAAACGTAAAAAAAAAAGAGAAGAAACTAAAATAAAACCAAAAAAAAAAAATGAATCCCGGAACTCCGAGCATGCGCTCATGCACTAGAGCTCCTAGACAGGACTCCAGACTCCTTTGTCAGCAGTCCAGATAGGAAGAAAGGCATCTGTGCCCCGTAGATACCCAGACGTCTGTGTGGTGATGACCGCACAGACCAAAGGAATGTCAGACTGCATCATCTGCAGGCTGGACCAGTGAGGATCCGAGTATTCTCACAGGCAGGACAAGCAGACCAGTGATCTCTTGCAGATAGGACAAGCCAGAGGAGGTTTACTCTCACAGGCGGGACTTTCATCAGATGTTGGATTTGTGTATGTTTTACTCTCACAGGACTGTGGATGGATGTACTTTACTTTGGTGGAACTTTTTGCAAGCCGTTAGCCATCGGATGTAACTGGAACATTTTGCTAGCCATCAGATGGTGGATTACTTTCATGGGACTTGGTGGATGTTACAGCTGGGACTCTTTCATCAGATGGTAGATATGTAGTGGTACAAGTGTATGTGTGTGTGTGTGTGTGTGTGTGTGTGTGTGTGTGTGTGTGTGTGTGTGTGTGTGTGCATATATACCATGTGGTTCAGTGTTTTGTATGAGGTCTTCTGTACAAACTACTGTGATTAGACAGCAGGCATACTTTAAAGAAAACGGCCTTATGCAGTCATCGTGGTTCTAGGATTGGGACCTTTCCTGTCTCTGAGAGGCTGCTAATTCTGTCTTTCCAGGCCTAGTGATTCAGGTAAGTTGAAGGAAAGATCCCCCATGACATGACTGGTGCTGCTGACTTTGTAGAATGGAGTAAGAAGTTTCATTTTTGGAGGGTATTTGTTTAGGCTGTGTAGGTTCATAGATAAGTACTAGGTGCCTTTGTGGTCGATTTTAAGCTTAGCCAGTTATCCTGGGAAAGAATCAAATCTTGCCCCATTTTTCTGTGAGGTAAAGATCTTAACCATTATGCTAACCCCCAGGTATATGCAAGCTTTAAGGGCTCAGTCCTGTAAGAGTAGGCTTTTTGACAAAGGATGTGTTCAGTTATCAGGTGATAATGGGGGTTGATAATGCAACTAAGCATGGCTTTTTCTTGAGAGTTTTTGAAGAGTCTTTCAGGTTTTGGGCCAGTTATTTTTTTTTCTTTTGTGGGGGCAGGTACATTTTTCGTAAGAGTCTAGCAATCCCTGATACCGGTTTCTTTTTGAAATTCATGGCCTGTTGCTTCATACACAACTTATTGTAGAGAAGCACAAGTGAAGCTTTGTTATTTATGTATTTATTTGCATTTGTTTACTGGGAAAGTTCAACTGGAATGGAAACCCTTTTCAATGGAGGCACCCATGAAAGTAACAATCAATACACAGTTGACTAACTGTAAGATACAAATGAAGTATATAACATATAGTTGAATATATATTCATATAAAATATGTAGACATAAAGCATTGCATGCTGCTTTTTCAAAAGGTAATGGTTGATTGCATAACATTAGGAAAATAGTGGAATATTACATAAGCATAGCTGTTATACCATTTAAGAGAGACGTATCAGCATCTTACATGATATAGTTTTAATGCAAATGGCAGTGTGGCATATCACATTATGGAAACAAAGATAGTAATTGTTTTGTTTGAAGCATGAGATTTGAATTAGAGGACATACTGAGTGGAGGTAAGGGAGATTAAGCAAGGGGTATACTACAGTAAGAAGAATTAGATCTGATTAAATTAACTGAGGTATAAAAATTGAATGGGTGTGATACAGAGTAACTAGAGAATTACATGATACCCATTTTCTTTGAAAATCGATAGCTTTCACTAAAGTCATGTGACCTCTGAATAAGTTATGGTAAGTTAGGGAGTGCAATGAACAAAGCCTGCTGCATGACAGTTGTGGAGGCCTTGCCCCCACATCATCTAAGGCCATAGTTTCTGGAGTTTCTTTTTGCAGTTTCATTGATTCTGGATGCTGTTGTAGTAGGTCTCACATTTGCTTACTGTAACCATAGCTGTAAGGCGCCATTCGTAAGCTGCATTCTTTTGATTCTGTGTGATAAGTGATATACATTTTCCTTGTTTTGTGGTTAACATTGAGGTTGTGGAATCTCGGCAATTTCTGTTTTGCCCAACATATAGTAACCTTAGAGTGAGAGTCTGTGTGTCTGTGTGTGTATGTGTGTCTCTGTTTGTGTTTGAATTTCAGACTTCATATTCTTCAGAAAGTACATAGTAACACAAAACATTTTATTCTAGCAATTTTCTAAGTTTATAAGATGAATATCTGAAATGTGTCCCTATTTTTGGGACTGTATTCCCCCATTACTGGCTTTGTCCAGGTGTTTTTTGCTAAAAGGTTGACAGCCATTGTGAGAACTGAAGTCACTAAATGGTAGCCATTTAAGTTTCAGTCTTCCTCTCTTTCACAAAACAGCTTATTTGGCATAGTGGTATGTTTCTCTGACTGTTTTGCACAAGGTCCTGGGTTCAAGACTTGACAGTGAAATGTATGGTGGTAACACAGCATTTTATATTAGCAACTTTCCAAGATTATAAAAGCAATGCTTAAAATGTGTCCCTGATTTTTGGGATTTTGTCCCGTCCCAGTACATTTTGGCTTTTTCCAGATTACTTGTGCTGCGAAGTTAAGAGATACAGTTGAATGTCGAGTAGATTTTACAAGGAGCTGAGAGCTGCAGGGGAAGAGAAGTTTAGTGCGCTTATGCTGTCTGCTTGCATTGTTAATAGCACAACAGGTAGTGTACTTGCGTTTGATGCAGAAGGCTGTGGGTTCTACTCCCACAGGGGTGGGTGCTGCTGTAGTGAGAATGTCCTCTTTGGTAAAGATACAGACACATTATTTGTAGATGAAGCAATGAAATATAAAGTTGTTTGCTAGCAGCAACCTCTTCATTAGTTACAGATCTCTTTAATGTGGAATTTTATAGATGACTTTTACTTCTGCGGAGATTGTGCATATCTACTGGTGGATTGTAGAAGTCTGAGTAGACTTTTATGATGGAAATGTTCTCAGTTGGGCAGTTTTGTCATTATTGGTGCATGCATTTTGTTTCATTGTTTACTGGAAAAATGTTCAAAACAATAAATTTAAAACACCCTCTAACAACTGTACTGTATTATACAAGGATACAATCAGGCAGGTGTATCACACAACACATGTATGTCTTGTGTGCAAGGGGCCTATCATTTGAAAACAGACCAAAGTTAATCTTTATACTAGCCAAATGTATTTTCTTTGAATGTGGATTTCAATGCTGTTTTAATGAATGTGAGTTTCAAGGGCAGAGAAGTTTTAATGCTAAGTCTGTTTTCATTGTGAGACTGCATTGCATTGTTTAGCAGATGTCTTAGTGTTTGTGTTGTAAAATGCAAAATAAAACTTTCAAATTAAATCCAAATCATCGTAGAGGTAAAGCAGTATGCACATTACAGTGTTTATGGTAAATGGGGTGAAATAGCCAAGTAATGGGACATTAGAATGGTTGCAGGGGGGGCGGCTCCATTTGACCATGATTTTGTGAGAGGGAAGGGCGGCAAACTCAAAGACAGCCCCGAATGAACTATACCTCTCAACTGTCCAGATTTTCAGAAAAATGAATAGATTTTTGCTTCTTATTTTTGGCTTGTTCCTCATAAAATTTGTGGTTTTCTGGCAAATCATTTAGGAATTAAGTCATTAAATAATGACAGATATTGTGTTTCAGACTTCATAACCATCAGAAAACTCATACTAATACAAGACATACTATTCTATTAGAAAGTTTATAAGAGCAATATTTAAATATTGTCCTTAATTTTGGGCCTTTGTCCCACGTCTATGTATGGCTTTGTCCAGATTTCTTGCTCTGAGGTTGAGAGGTATGACAAATGTGTCTGGGCCATCACAGTCAGCCAGAAACATTTCAAATTGTGACATACTTGTTGTACCCCCCATGTAGTGACTCTGGATGTGTCAAGCAATGCAAGGAGCAGTTATGCAGTGTAAGTGTGCAGAGTATCCCACCATCCAAGGTAGACAAGTACTACATTGGCTTTTCATCTGTTCTTGCTTGATTTTTGCAGAATGTTCTGGTTTTCTGTCATATTTTTATACTGTTGATTTATGTTTCTTATTATTCAGAAAGTGCCCATTGCTCCGTGTTTAAGTAGCAATGCTTTCATAACCACCAGGGAAGCTTATTTGAGGTTGTAAGATGCAAGTAAGCTTTAATAAGCATACTGTTAAAGAATTACCAACATTGAAAGCCTTTTTGTTGTTGCCATGCAGAGAATACTTAACATAACTAGATAATGTGTAAGCCTTGGGTATTGAAATGCATATGACAGTATTTGTAATAAAAACAGGATTACAGTATTTTAAGAAGCTCATTACCTTTGATGGAGACTTGCAGTCATCTTTGCAGGCTTTACCCGTAAACAGAACAGAATGCCAATCTATCATGCGTGGTCCATAACCTGTGCAGTAATCCTTTAAGCAATTTATCTTGAGCTTGTTTCTTGTTTGCTGTTCATTTTTTACTTTGATCATGTTTTCCCCATGAAACAAGCAGATAGTTGTTGTTCAGGCAGCAGGTCTTTTTTGGATAAGAAACATTTTTACAAGTGGGGTTATCACAGATATTGCTACTTTCAGCATGTTACTTGGTACTTTTATAAAGCTGAATATAAATTATAATTAGAACTGCAGTGCAAGGAGAAGTGGTTTGAGTTGAGTGCTGCTTGTTTTTCTTATACTTGATTTTGACTGGCATTCCAATAATGTATTTAAAAAGTAATTTATTTTTTATGCCTTGCAACCTTTTTGTTCCCGTCTAGATATTAAGTAAGCTGTCATGCAGCCAATGCATTGAAATATTTTTTTTTCTTCTACACTTCATTTTGTCTTGATTGGACTCTTATAATGATGGTTTGGCACCCAGGGCAGTGTATTTAATTAAAGTTCCAGTTTTTGTGGTTTTGACTACAGCTCCTCCATTTTCTAGTTGGCCACACCCCTTCCCATTGATCCCACCCATTCAGCTGTCTCTTGCAGCTCCCCTTTGATTTGAAGTCACCAGCCACCACTGGTGTTAACTGTTGTGTATTAGGCGATGAAATATCACGAAAATGAGGTATGTTTGCTGAAATACTTGTAGCAGGAAGGGGTGTCATTGTCAGTGTTCTATTAAAGCACAGTGACAGAACTGCCCTTGCTAAAAATATTTCCCCATCCTTTCTGGTTTCATCTTTACTGTATAAATCAGAACATTGATTACTGTATGTGCTGTGTAAATTAGGCTATTCTTACTGTAATGCTATGAAACTTTCACTTGAGAATCTATATTTCCTAATCTGTTCTGGTTTCAGTTTTACTGTGTTTTACTGTACAAATTTGTGTGCTGTGCAAAGCAATGCTACTGGTTGAGTGTGTTGTGTGAAGGGGTATCATTACAATATATGTACAAAAGCAAAAACCTATAATATTTTCCTTTTGCATCACCCAGACAGAAATCATTGAAATTATATAACTTTTATATGTACAATGTAGTGATTTTGGCTAAACTGGTTCATTACTGACACATAATAACACTACCCATTAAAGTTAAATAAATTCTCCCCCCTGTCTCTTGGTATTGCCCAACAATTATTTCAAAGAGATCCAGTGCTGGGATATAATAAAACAACACAGCACAGTTAAGTAAAGTCTCCATCCTGTAACTTTGTCTGGTAAGTATAAAATGTAACAAAGAAAAGATAAATCAATGACTATATTATACATAGATTGTGCAATTACATGGCCATTCCCAATAACTCATTCCCTCCAGTACAACTCTTTTGAGTGTGTACCTTTAACTCCTAGTGGGTGTGGCCTGAGCCTTTAAAGATTAAGTTACTACTTATAATTCTAACAAATACTCATTGACAGAGGTCAGATATCTATACAATTGTATTTGCCATCATGTGTGCTTCAAGATAAAATATTCTGATACCTTGTGTGTAGCATGATTTTGGAATTATTAATGCAATATAAACAAGTAATATTTGACACCTAGAGGAGCAGTAGGAGGTAACTGCATATGCACCTGGAGGCATCACTCGGATGAAACACTATACTACAATAAGTATTAAGAAAGAAAAAAATCATAGCGGCTATTCAAGTGTACAAAAGTGTAACTCAAATACAAAGCATTATCATTACAACCTTACTGTTTGGATACTATTGCATCATGCTGGATACTTCCGCATGATATAACAAGAATCATATTTACAGACTCACCATATGTGAAGGCATTTCCTATATGCTTTAATACATCAAACATTTAAGTGAAATATATTGCAACACAAATGTGCTTCTCATTTTCAATAAACAATTTCCATGCTTTATTGTATTTCTTTAGAATTTAAAGATCATGTAGAAGCTTTCATATTTTACAAATGTAAAAGATTTCCTTAAAACACTGACAGATTCATTAATCCATCCATCCATCCCTCCATAATCCCTTTTTCACATTTTTGCACATGGGGTTGGGGTGTATCAACAACAGTGACAGCATCCAGAGCCATTGTTGACATCACTGAGTGGCTCGCTAAAGCAAATAAAAATAACGTTGCAAAATGTAAACTTTTAGTAATGTATTACCCATATTGCAATAAATATAAGCAAAATGTATTCTCAAATGAGTAGCAAAAGAATGGTTTTGAGTTTTGAAATGTAATACTCAGGCTCAAATAGTTTTTATTAATTCATTTGCAATGCATTTTGACCTTTCTGGTTACAGAAGATAAGAATGACCAAACAAGGCTTCCAACTGTAAGCAACTTTGAAAAAAAAAAAAAAAACAATAATACAATTCCATTTAATGTGTTCACTTAGAAAAACAATTCAAAACAGTACTATTACAGCATTACAGAGGTTAAGCACAATGCAACACTTCAAAATATGACATTTTTATAAAATAATAGGCTCTGGAATAGAGTCCCAACCACAAGAGCAGTTTAGGGGAAAAAAATGGAGGTCTTTTGCTGAAAAACCTTCTACAAATACTGGCATTATCAGACCTTGTAGCCATTATTGGTAGAAGTGCTATGAACATCAGAGAAAGCTACTTGGCCTACTGCAGCAGCTGAAAGTTGAATAAGACCAGATCCAGTCTTGGTGCTACCTAAGTACTATAATACAATTCCATTATTTAGTGCATGTGTTTAATAGTATTTTTTTTTTTTGCAATATACTATCCAAATGTGATGTTTTAAAGTACCAGCAAAGATCAAATGAAATTAATAACCTTATCAGGACCACCAAAGGAAACAGAACAAGGCCAAGATAAGAATATTTATTATTTAAATTAGAACACACACAAACATCTCTCTCTCTCTCTCTCTCTCTCTATATATATATATATATATATATATATATATATATATATATATATATAAACACACACACATCCATCCATCCAGCTATCCATCCATCCTCTACCCCTTTCCCCATTTTGTACATAGGGTCAGGGTGCCACTTCAACAGTGACAATCATCTCAAGCCAAGGTTTACATCACCAGGTGGCAAGCCCTGTTGCAGCAGTTCATCGATACCACCCAATCACGCACACACACACCTGTACTTACAGCCAATTTAGAGTGTCAAATCTACCTACTGCATGTCTTTGGAATGTGGGAAGAAACCAGAGCATGCAGAGGAAACCCATGTGACTGCAGGGAGGACATGAAGATTCCACATAGAAGGTATCCTGGCCAAGAATCAAACCAGAGAACCTCTTGCTATGAGGCAACAACACTAACTGCTGTACCACCAACATCAATATCTATAATTATCTACATATATATATATATATATATATATATATATATATATATGTGTGTGTGTGTGTGTGTGTGTGTGTGTGTGTGTGTGTGTGTGTGTGTGTGTGTGTGTGTGTGTGTATATATATATATATATATATGGGTCCCTATGACTTTGTCGACAGTTCATTTCGTTGACAGTTCATTTCATCGACAAGCATTTTAGGTGGGGGGTTGTGCCCCCACACCCCCCTAACTATATATATCAACTCCAGGGTCGCACAACATTGGGGAAGGGGGCAAATGCTTGTCGATGAAATGAACTGTCAACGAAATGAACTGTCGATGAAATGAACTGTTGACGAAGTCATAGGGACCCATATATATATATATATATATATATATATATATATATATATATATATAGGTCTACTACCGTAGATCATCAAATTACACTATTTCGAAAGTGCACATCATCAAAAGTGCACTTTTGCGAAAGTCACTAGAATGAACAAAGGGTTAGGGCTTGGGTTATGGATAGTGGATAGCTAGTAGGGCTATCCACTATCCTTAACCCAAGCCCTAACCCTAAGGTCCATGACTACCGCACCACAGTGCAGGAAATTGTATTTCCTCAACTGAGCAGTAGTTACAGACTTAATTGTACTGTGGTGTGGTAGTCAAGGACCTTAGGGTAAGGGCTGGGGTTAAGGATAGTGGATAGCCCTACTAGCTATCAAATATCCTTAAGCCAAGCTCTAACCCTAAGGTCCATCACTACTGCACCACAGTGCAGGAAATGTCTTGTTCAACTTAGTGACTTTCGCAAAAGTGCACTTTCGTTGAAGTGCACTTTCGCATTATTGGGACACTACTATCATATTTTGAAAGTGTAGTTTTGATCTATGGTAATAGACCCACATTTATATATATATATATATATATATATATATATATATATATATATATATATATATATATATATATTATATATATATATATATATATATATATATATGTATATATATTATATATATATATATATATATATATATATATGCCTTTATATATGTGTATGTGTGTGTGTGTGTGTGTAGATAAATAGTGGTAAATAATAAAATATAATCTTCTCTTACGAGGCTACTGCACAGCCAATCACAATCCACAACAGGATCGTTTAGATAATCAATATTTCCTTTCTCCAGGGATTGCCTCAGAATTATATATATGATTGTATATATAATTATCAGATGGTGTGTGGGGGTGCTTGCCTGACTGTAGAAGCACCTGCTGTTTGTTTAGCCTGCTCCAGGGTAATCATCTGAGCATTGCACAGTGTGTCAACATCAGTACTTTGATATTCTGAATAGAAACATGCCTTCTCGATGAGAAATACTAGATCCATATATAGATGCATATGTATAAACTTTGTGTGTGTCGCATATAGGCACTCGTTTCATGTTAGTTGAAAATGCAGTCTTTGTTACTTTGCTACTCAAGAAGTGTTTACTTATGCACTATATAATTTATATATATTGTCTACTTCCACTGTGTTATTTATACTGGACGTCATTTAATATAACTTCTAAAACAGCATTATGTCATACTGCTCAATATTTACCAGTAATTTTATATTACAAACCAGAGACTGACATACTTATGTAATATTATCATCCATCATCACTAAAGCATTATACTTCTTATTAGAAATTTCCCATTTTGCACTAAGTAGTACATTGAATAAGATTAATAATCAAACTGAATTTTGTGTACTCTACTGCTATAGTACATGTGTGTGTGTGTGTGTGTGTGTGTGTGTGTGTGTGTGTGTGTGTGTGTGTGTGTGTGTGTGTGTGTGTGTGTGTGTATGTGACAGAAAGATAGAGATTTTCAATGTGCTTTTGAATCATTCAGGTAACATTGTTTCTTTGAAAGTTGTGTACTTTTGCACATTTTGATTTGTTAGTTTTATTTTTTTGTAATAAGTAAAGACCAAAGGAAATATAAACAGAAATAATGCTCATACCCTTCACCCTGTCTATCACTCAGATAGTTGATTAGCCCCTCAGGTGATGGAGAAGCCAGGCAGAGCAGATGGAAAGGAGTGGGAAATATCAGTCGCCCCTCATAAAGGAGGGAGCAGGAGTTTGTCTTTGATCATGACACTCTCCAGGAGATACCAGGGAACAGTGATGGATTAGCACACCTTATGCCCTTGGCTGTTTCCAATCTATGGGCCCTTCCTAGTTGTTATTTCAGACCATCCATTAAAAAATGGTATTCTGGATTCACCTTCCTAAGTGTTTTAAGCATATACTTCTTAATTGTTTTTATTTATTGTTCAATAAAATGAAATTTTGTTGTGTGAGTTGCTTGTAAATATGAGTAGTCCTGAGCACTGCCTTGTCTAGAAATGAAATGTAATTTATTATACTGCTAGGTAACACCAGTAGTTTTATATAGCCACTGGATCTTCTGTTTTTGCCACTCTGTTGAAAACACACTTGTACATATTGCTTTTAACTTCTTTCCAACAAGAATCAGACACATCCAAATAATAACATGGAACAAAGACCCCCCCAAATCATAATAAGTTTAAAATATTACTCTAATGTATGTAGAAATGCATAACAGGTGTTTCGTTATCAGGCATTTTCAAAAGGACATGAAGTTTGAAACTCAAATGTCTGTCATTAATTAGTTAATACCATCTTCAACGACTTGCCAGAAAACAACAAATTGTAGAAGTTATAGAACGAAAATATAAGGTAAAATCTTTGGGCATTAGGGATAGGCAAGGGGTTTTATTATACATTCTGGATTTTTTTCAGGCTGGCAAAATCTGTACATATCAAAATCCTATTATTGGTATATTCTTATCAAATAAAAAACAAATTAATACGCTTCTCTTGGAAAACATTTATTTTCTGTAATTTTTATATGTTATGCTAAATTGGCATATTTTACATGTTCAAACATTCTGAGAAACCAGTTTTATTATTTGGGACAAATAAATGATTTTTAGCATGATAAACATCACTGAGAGATATATAAGAGAAATATGCCAAAGTTAATACAGCAGTGTCATTAAAATAAACATAATGGACCAGCAAAAATAGAACACAGTATGAGCAACACGCAAGGGGTATTATATAGTTATCTAAGAAGTTGCACACATACTAAAAATCATATGATTCACAGTGTAATTGTCCTACAAGTTACTCATACCTTTCTCTGAGTTCAGGGCTGCGGTATTTAACATGCAAGCTGAATGTGGTATATGTGATGACTTTGTATTACTGTGATGCAGCAGCAAAATTGCAGAAATCACAATGTCAATAAACATTTATTTTGTCTGGTACCGGTAGTCAAGACATTCAAACATGGCAAGTGTACTATGCACTCACACTCTTCACTAAGTATTATGGTGAGCATGTAGAAATATTTCCTGGAACACTGTAATGCTATATTCCCCATACTAGCTCATTCCACTGTGCAACACATACAAAATACAGTTCTGTGGGTTTGACTGCCAAAGGTACAATGCGTTTTGAAACATATAGGAAAAATTGTAAAAACACTATGTGCTGTTAAGGAAGTTAAAAAAGCAAATGCTGGTACTTAAGTCTTTAACAGCACAGTTACACAACACACACACACAATAAAACTATTATGATGAAATAATTGCACAACTATTAAGAAATTTAATTTCTTACTAAAGTTTTGAGGGCAAGGTTCAGTATTAGTTTTGTTATGATTGTACAGCATATTCTGTCTACATTCTAGATAAACCCAGGAATATCAAATAAGAGCTAAGCTGATATTAAGGGCATGAAACTCCCAAACAGCAACAAGAAAGAGAATCTGGCCCTAGGATTACATTTGCATAACTATTAACATTTGCAGTTGTTAGTTCTTTAATACAAATGATGATTCTTACCACCGGTTTCATCAACATTCGTTTGTTAAGCCTCAGCTGGCAACATGGACACACTGTTACCTTTATGCAGCAGAGTATTAACATGCAAAATTGGAGTTTTGCAAAATGTTATCATACTTTTCTACACTCTGTTTTTGAATGTTATAGGTTGTAGTTCCACTCTGTCATGTATCTCATGCATGTTCTCATATTTTCTTTTGACTTAAAAAGTCATTCATACTGTGCCTCAAATCTTAAGTATACTTCAAAAGCAATATCTTCTCCCATATGCGCAGTATCCATCTATAACCAGTATATTTCACACTATTAGTCACTGTCTAGTGTTCCACATGCTGAAGCGTAGTCAGGTGTCAGAGTATGAAGAAATATTCATTATGGCATGTAAACTCTGTTCTTTTATCAGTCAATAAAAATGTGTTCATAGTGTCAGTGTGTTTCTCAGCTAAGCTAAATAAACAAGTTAGCTATGCTGAACAGAATAAAATCAATTCTAAGAGTAAAAGTATTGAATTTTGGGTAGATGAATCATGCAGTGTACTAGATCCTGACCATGTACTGGGCAGTTGCCTCAATTACCCTTATTATGATCTACCACTGTCAGGGAGTGCTAGAATGAGCACAAGGCAGGCTGTTGATAGCTCAGTAGCAGGGAGACTGGAACTGGTGCAGCATGGAGCATTTCAAAAACCCTATCTAAATCATCTAGAAACTTGAGAAAATTCCAGAACCAAAGGACACAACTCTCAGATGAAACAAGAAGGATAGAAAGAGGGAACCCCCCCCATTGCTCAGAATTAGTCCAAATGACCTTCAATCACTGAACTCAGACAGTGCTCATGAACATCTAAACCATAGAAGTATTCAAATCACCCCTCCCATCACCCCTCCGCCTCTAAACGCAGAGTACTGGCCGACAGGGACAAATCAACAGGCCAAATCTCCCCTAAAAGCGGAACTAAAACACAGCATCACGTGAACCGGACCCGGCATGCCAAGCTGCTCTCTCAATAAATAAGGAATTAAACTCAACAGGCAGCTGTGTGTTGTGGCTCAACTCAGCCTTACATAATGGACTTGGCTAATTATCACCGCACCTGTGACTCGTGTTAATTACCAGGCGCTGCGCCCACGGACCCAAGCTCAAAGCCAAACACTTCAAGTCGGATGTCTCGGAAGCAGGTAGATAATGACCAGGCTAAACAAAGAGATATACTTTTGACTGGATTGGTTGAGGGACTCTCATGCTTTTGTATAGGGAAGATCATGTTTTTTTGGACCAGCCATACCTTCGAAAAACTCACCAGATGGCCATTTGAGATTTGAGTTTGGCTACTTCTTGAGCACCTCAAATGTAAATGAAACAAGGAAAGCCATGGTTTACAAAACCTTACCAAAAGCTTGCCACCATATGTCACACAAGGGAAGAGGGGCTAGAACCAGGTTAGAGGACCAGCGGTCACAAACCTGAGGTGTCAGGCCTGGTGTCAAAACTGGGTTGGATTTGGTGGCCCACTCAGTCTCATTGTGCCCCATATCATGTGGCATCACAGGCAGACATGGAGGACTTTATGGAGTTGGCATGCCCAAAAGTCGGCAACACCCTGCAGGGAAGCGCGGACAGTGAAAGTGCTCATAGCCTGATCCCTGGTGCAAATACCTGGTGCCAGAGCCACAGCCATGGAAAGTGCAAAAATTAAAATGACTAAAAATAAAACAAGGAAAACAAGGCATATAGGCGGCAAGCCTAGAATCACATAGGAGGGCACCATTGATGTACCCAGGTACCCAGGGGAAAACTTCCCAGAGTACAAGCTTTGATGGGTTGACACTACCTAGACACAGGTTGAACCTCTGGACATGGGGACCTGATGATCATGAGGGAGGTCATTCTTTCTCTACCTGTTCACTTATCAGTTCCCTCACACCTACTTATACAACCACCCGGATGTCTCAGGCCTCATCGACAGTGCTACAAGAGAGAGATTCCCCAAGTTCCTCACCAATCAATAAGGACTCCAAAACTGACTCCAAATCTGTCATATGCCAGACTGAAGAAACCCAGCCAGCCCAGCAAAAACCATCTCACCTCAGAAGTGGACATGCTCCAAATATACAACCCGAATTAATGGACATGCTCCACCTCAAAAACTCAAAACCTCACCAACCAAAACCATTAAGCCAGGAGCACTTTACCCAAAGCAGCACGGGGAATAATGAGGGATAGATTTATCACCATTCAGACCCTTATGCTGTGGAATGTAAAATAAAGAAATCCCGGCAGAGCAGAGGCACTCCGCTGACTCTGTTCAAGAGAGATCTAATCTGTGATGTGGGAGATCGAGGGTTTACCCTGAAATCATTCTGTGTCACTGCTGGACAGAGGCAACAAACTAATGGGCACAGTATTTTTTTATATATAAGTGGCGTAAGCCACAAAAATTTGGGCTAGGCTTATAAATGCCTTAGGGCAGATAGCCTAGTATAAACCTATGAACCTATGAGCCTATGCAGTGATGTACTTGACGTCATAACTCCAGACCACAAGATACTTTCCCTTCTTCCCAATCACCCCCCCCAAACAAGGTTGCACTTTACAAAGGGCATTATACAGACAGTGTCTCCTCATAGAGGGAGGGTCTACATGCCAAGTGGGATAATAATACAATTTTTCCACTCTCAGAAGAAAGAGATGTAGCAGTCCATTGTAGAGATGAAGAATGCAAAATCAATGTAAGAAGTAGGAAGCCCCCTAAAAAGAAAATAAAAATTCGGATCCTGTAACAAAATAGTATATATTTCAGTTTGTTGTAGTGTTGTGGGGTTATAGTAAGAATATGCTGTTAATATTCACATTCATCATTCACTGTAGTACTGTTACTCCTATGATGTAAAATGATTATAACAATATAATGTCAGTATTTGCATGTGCTAATTGCATGCAGTTTTATTTAAATATAATAAATATTGACTGGACAAAAATCAAATGCTCAAAAATTCAAAATGGTCAAACATTAAATGTTGACTGGTCAAAAAATGTAACACAACTCCACTCCCCTGAACCCCTCTAACATCACCACATACCAACTCTCATACACTGATGAGTTCAGCAACCTGCCACACATCAACAACATAAACCTACCACTTCCACAGTGACCCTCTCCCCCTTAACATTCCACTATTCCACTTCAAAAAAATTAGAACCAAAGAGACTGAAACACATTTATACCAAATACACATAGATACCTCCAGACTCAAATAACCTAGCCCCGTGGTTCATTCACCTTTGGCAAGACCTCATCTCCCAACCTCTCATTCACATTTTCACCCTCTGCTTAACTAATAAGATTATGCCTCAGGTATGAAAAACAGCAATAGTCAGTCCTATTCCAAAACTATCCAGTTCAACTGCTGCTTCACAATGCAGTCTTCTCTCAATACTTCCCATTTAAGGTAAAATACTAGAAGAAATTATCTACAGCCAAATTACTGCTTATTTACATCAATACCAACTTCTGTCCAAAAAGCAACATGGATTCTGGTCTGGATGCAACAGCATATCAGCTCTCTACTGCTTCACAGATAACATCCTATTCATTATGGACAAAGGCTTCCCAATAGAAGCCATCTTTATTGATTTCACTGAAACAGGCATTAGTGATGATGCAAAACCTTGGTTTGTAGACTTCCTCATCAACAGATCTTTCAAGGTGAAAGTAGGCACCACCACCTGTGAAGCAGCTCTTCTTATAAAAACAGTCCTCAGGGTACCATTTTAGCCACTCTGTTATTTTAACAAAAAAAACAGTAGTGGTACAAAACAAGCTGGTCCAGGTGTTAAAACCAAAACTTTAATGACCACACAATTATACATTTAAAGATAAGTACTTTCATTCAGATAATATAGAATTTCATCAGACATTTTTCACCATTACTCCCAAAACTTTTTATACCATCCAAACAGATTCTGATTGGTCATCAGACAACTACCCCTCCCCTCACACCATGAATATTCAATTAAAGACATACATCTAATACAACATGCATAAATAAATAAAACTGAATATGCAACTTAAATAACAACTTCCTTTGAAACATTGTTAATACATTAATACATTTAAAAATGTTTAAAAATTATATGAATTCCATTTCATTGTAACATTCATCAATACTTGCAAATACAAGACATCAAAGAAAAGTTAAATAATTAACAAATAATTAGTTAATTACTACCTAAATGCAAAGGGTTAAAAATACATTCTCATTATATTCATGATATGTTTTGTTGGTAATTTTATTATTCCTTTTCTTCTACTCTAAAATTTTCCTTTCCAAAACTTTCAATTTCAATAAACATGCGATTGAACAGTGTTCATTTATACCTGGCCAGCTGTCAGCATTTAATGTCAGCTGGCATATTCATTTTTTTCCCTCAAGGTGTGCTGTCCAAATTACCCAATGCTGTCATAGGCAGAGGAATTCTCTTTCCTCAGCTCAAATATAAACTACATATTATAGCTGCAGATTCAAAGAAAAATGCCACCACCTTACAAACCATCTCCAATAAAATCTGACAGTTAATTACTAACTCCCCCAATAATGAGTACCATTTCCTAACTTTCACCAAAGTTAAATGGCTCCCAGTACATTTGAGAGCCAACCTACTACTACTTTCTCCTGAGACATCATCCCCTCTCACTCATAAAGTTTCTCAAGTTCAACCCACCCTACTAACTCCAGAAAGTAATCTTTGTTGCTCCAGCTGTGCATTCTCCATCCTAGCACCTAAACTATGGAACTACATTCCTCACTCAATGCAAAACATCCAAAAGCTCTCGGACTTCACACAATAGCTCAAGGAACACCTCTTTACCCAAGCATGTTATATGAACCCTGCAGCATTCTCACACACCTTTGTATCACTATTTCATCCTAAATTATCTATTCTCGTCATCCTCTTGCTTATATACCTATAGCATAAGCCATTTCAGTCATTATCATTATGGCTACATCCTATTCATAAAGCTCTGCTAAACATAATTCCATTTTTCTATCCATGTTGTGACATTATAAATCACTGTTGAACTAAATACTGCACACACACACACACACACACACACACACACACATATATATATATATATATATATATATATATATATATATATATACCTAGACCCCCGGATTCTCTATAGCTTGCATGGCGTGCAATATGTCTGCCTTGCAATCCAGGAACAGCCTGCAGGGGAGTTCACGAGCACTCCTGCACTAATCCTGAATGGACTAAGTCCCTGTATGCGAATCACCCCATTTGCAGGAGAAATCTATGCAAATGAGGTGATTTTGCAATCCAGGAATCTTGCATCCGGCCGTAAGTCCCTGTATGCGAATCACCCCATTTGCAGGAGAAATCTATGCAAATGAGGTGATTTTGCAATCCAGGAATCTTGCATCCGGCCGTACAGGACTACAGCGATCTGCAGAAATGTACTCAGTTAGTAACCAAGTACATTTCTGCAAAATCCAAAACAGAGCTGTGACAGCTCCAAATATAGGCTGCATATCATGTAGTAAGCATGCCAATGGCCAAGTATAAGGCCACTGGCATTGCAAACAGTAAAAAAAAAATACAAAAATCAACTTTTATTTTTTTTTAGCCGATCTTGGCTGTTTAAGTGTAGGGCAGCGACACGCAAACGGGATCGGGGGGGGGGGATAACAAAATTAACCTAAAGTAAGCATTTTAAGTAAAATCAGTATTCTGCCAAGCAAGTCAATGGCAAGCAGAAGACAACATGGCCAGTGAGTAGTGGTTGCTAAGAGGGAGGCTCAGTGTAGGACATGTAACTATGCATTAGAAGGGTATCCTATGCAAATGAGGGGAAGGATAGTGAATCCCATTTTCCCCAGCATGTGAATCAGGTCCAAACAGTGTAAGAGTAGGAATAGCTTGGTGCAAGCCTAGGAGTTAGGTGACATCATGGGGGGGGTGTCAGGCATACTGTAAGCGGATTGGAGCCCTGTGTCTCAGGTTTGCTTGGCTAGGGAGTGTGTCTGAACCTGCCTAGCACTCTTTACAATGTCTAAGCAGGTGTGCACACCATGCACCGGGTTTTAAAGGCAGAAAAAAAGTTAAACCAGGAAATAGTAACAGTGTGCACATCTGTGCACTCTGTTTGCATGAGATGCCCCCTTGCTTAAAGAGGAAGGCAATGGGAAGGGAAAACAGCAGTAGCAAGGTAACCAAGGAGAACTAGCATAGCTGGTAGGTGAAATGTATCAGAATCAGCCAATTACACAAGCAGCAGACCAGCCCAGCCTAGAACACTACTATAAACAATGCAAACACCTTCCCCTCTGGTTTTTCCCATACTGTACACCACTGGTGTAAACAAGTGGGGAACTTTTAACACTCACAACAGCAAAATGATAGGGGCTGCAATAGCCATCATACAACAACTTGAGGAAGAGGCTGAGGGGGGTGAGGATGTGAATGATGTCAACCAACCCACAGTGAGGAGACGGAGAAAAGTGTATAGACCCAGGTAACCTACCAGGGGCTACATGAGCTGGAGATAGTGGAGCACTATAGAGTGGACAGAGACCTCCTACAGCAAATTGTTGAGCTGTGCCGGCCATACCTGACACACAGAACTAACAGAGGTAATCCCATCCCAGTGGATACCAAAGTATGTGTAGGCCTACGAATACTAGCTACAGGTACCTTCCAAAGGCCAACTAGGGATATGATGGGGATTTCACAGGCATCAGCATCCAGGTACTCCACCAGTTCCTGGATGCCATGTCGGCACATGTCGGTGAGCACGTATATTTCCCCAACACCCGTGAGGTGTTGGCCAGTAATATGCAACTGTTACACCAAATACCAGATTACCCTAAGGTAGTGGGTGCTACAGACTGCACACACACATATGCATCAAAGCACCAGCCGGTGAGCGGGGTAGGGTCTACATCAACCACAAGGGCTTCCCTCCATCAACTGCCAGGTTGTGTGCGATGCCCAGTGCATAATAATAAATGTGTGTGCTGGCCACCCTGGAAGCTATCACAATTCCCACATCTGGAATCTGATGCAGCTATACCAGAGATTTGCCAGTGGGGACATCCCTGATGGTCACCTAATAGGGGATGCTGGATACGGACTGGAGCCGTGGCTAATAACACCCATCAGAAATGCACACACACCCGAACAAGAACTCCATAATGAGGCACATGCACAGACCAGAATTATAGTAGAGTATGTGTTTTGGATGCTCAAGTCACAGTTCTGGTGCCTGGACAGATCTGGTGGAGCCTTGCAGTACTCACCAGCTACATGTACCCAAAGTGTCTTTGTATGTGCCATGCTACACAATATGATCCTGTGGAAACAGCTACAGCAGGAATACCACGGCGCAGGGCCACACAGCTCCCCCATTGCCAAGGCCTGCACAGGCACAGAGTGACTCGGAGGAGGAACAACCTGAGCCTGCCCCAGTATGCCCTGGACTTGTCAAAGAGGCAATGCATAGTGCATACACTGACACAGGAGGGATCCAAGGAATAACACCTCTCTCTGACTCTCACATACAGTAAAAGGGATGCCAAACATTACACTACTTGTACTTAACTATGTGTAGGGAGTGTACTATGTGCATCCGACATAGACAATCCTGCAGCACCACCCTCAGTACTGGGACATCCACAAGGTAAGTGAATCACACAAGCCAGTCAGAGGGGTTCAACATACCCAACAACAGTCACAGCCAGCAGGACAGTTGTAGACAAACACAAACAAAGGCTGTGCTATGGCCTCTGAATGAGGACTATGGGTAACCCCCCGGACTACACAGACAGACTACAGCAGGTCAGGCAGTGGGATGTCAATTCTGAAGGGTAGGAAGTCAGAAACTAATATGCAGGTAAATAAAAGCTAAGATCTATAGTACACTGGTATGCCTCTAGTTAGCATGATAGGTAAGAATACAGAATTAAATGGAGTACCCGACATACCAGTACAGTCCTAGCGAATGTGTACAATTGTCAGGAGTGCCCCCCCATCCTATGTAGTAATAACTGTCAGGTTTGCCCCCCAATCCTACGTAGTAATGTAATAATAGTCAGGTGTGCTCCCCATCCTGTGTAGAACTGTAGCAATAGTCAGGTGTGCCCCCCCATACTACATAGAAATGTAGTAACAGTCAGGTGTGCCCCCCCAATCCTGTGTAGAAATGTAGAAATAGTCAGGCGTCCCCCCCATCCTATGTAGTAATATAATAACAGTCAGGTGTACCCCCCTAATCCTGTGTAGAAATTTAAAAATAGTCAGGTGTGCCCCCATCCCACATAATAATGTAATAACAGTCAGGTGTGCCCCCCCCAATCCTGTGCAGAAATGTAGAAATAGTCAGGTGTGACCACCCCATCCTACATAGAACTGTAGTAACAGTCAGTTGTGCCCCCCAATCCTGTGTAGTAATGTAGAAATAGTCAGGTGTGCCCCCCATCCTACGCAGAAATGTAGTAACAGTCAATGCAAAATGATCGACAGATACCCTACAGAGACAGCATGCTACCTGTATGTGTACAACACAAAAGTCAGCACTGCAGTACAGACTACCTGGAATCGATCCACACATTCAGTACAGATGGCCATGCTGGGCATGCCCACACACTTAGCGAAATGAAGGCAATGTCAGTCAATAACATACTGAAAGGTCATACTCGGTATGCTCACACACATAAACACATGAAGGCCATGTCTGCAAATACCAGTGGACCAGACATATCTGGCAGCCACAGATGTTAGTGCAGACACTCCTCAGTATGCACAACTCATGCTTTGCACACACAGTGGATAGGAATACAGGCATATATGTAAGGACAACACACTATAACAAGACAAAGGTAGACATTCATAGGTGTGTGGAAGAGGGTGACTGTGACAAGGAGCCATCCAGGCCTGCCCCACCCAGCACACAGCCAAAGGGCCACAACCACACAAGGGTCAGATTTCACTCACTGCAGATACTAGGCACTGGTATCTGTCAGCATTACAGACTATGTGGTGCACGTGCTAGCTGGGCAACATGACTATACAAGGAAGTAGTCACCTAGCAGCTGTATACAGGTACCTGTGAAATATGACCTAGTCTGTGCCTGCATGTGGTGTGGCAACCCCTAAATGAATGGGTTATGGCCCATGCACACACATTGCCCTCCCCATAGCCCTACTATGACAAGTATGCTTAGGTCATCCACTGTGAAATACACCTTTGGGAGAGTTGCAGCCCAGTAATCTCTGTGGTGCTTCCCATATCTGTGTACTGCTGTAGTGTGATACACAAGTTAGGTAGGAGTTCCAATCCCAGACATGGCAACTGTGTGTGTTTGTGTGTGTGTGTCTGTCTGCGTAGAGACAATGCTTTTAAGGGTGGTCACACTCCCTACAATTGAAATGCTTTCATTTGGTAAGGCTGCTGATGTTATCAACCTAGAAATACACCTCTGGGAAGGTTGCAGCCCAGTAATCTCCATAGCACATGCCATAACTGCATACTGCTGTAGTGTGATAGGTAAGAGTTCAAATCCCTGACTTGGCAAGTGTGTTTGCGTGTGTGTGTCTGTCTGTATAGAAAGCAATGCTTTTTAGGGTGGTCACACTCCCTACAATCGAAATGCTCTACTTTGGTAAGGCTGCTGATGTCATCCACCTAGAAATACACTTCTGGGAAGGTTGCAGCCCAGTAATCACTGTAGCGCATGCCATAACTGCATACTGCTGCAGTGTGATAAATTAGTTAGGTAGGAGTTCTAATGCCAGACTTGGCAAGTGTGTGTGTGTTTGTGTGTGTGTCTGTCTGTGTAGAGAGCAATGCTTTTTTGGGTAGTCACACTCCATACAATTCGAATGCCATACTTTGACAATCCTGCTGATGTCATCCAATGTGTAATACACCTTTGAGGAAGGAGTTCTCCAGTAATCCCAAGTGTGCATCCTATAACAGCTCCATGCTGTAGTGTGATATAGACCTCTGTTAGGGGTTCTATACCCACACATGTTGATTGTGTATGTTTTGTGTGTGTGTCACTGTCTGTGTAGGGAGCAATGCATTATAGCCTAACCACACTCACTACAATTTGAATGCCCTACTTTGGCAATCCTGCTGATGTCATCCAATGTGAAATACACCTTTGGGAAAGGAGTTCTCCAGTAATCCCTTTGGTGAATCCTATAACAGCTCCATGCTGTAGTGTGATATAGCTCTGTTAGGGGTTCTATAACCACACATGTTGCTTGTGGATGTTTTGTGTCTGTCTCACTGTCTGTGTAGGGAACAATGCATTTTAGCCTAGCCACACTCACTACAATTCAAATGTCCTACTTTGGCAATGCTGCTGTCATCCAATGTGATATACACCTTTGGGGAAGGAGTACTCCAGTAATCTCCGTGGCACGTACTATAACTGCGTAGTGCTGTAGTATAATAAACATGTTAGGCAGGGATTCTAATCCCAGACATGACAGGTGTCTGTGGGTGTGTGTGTTTGTAACTTGTATCCTTTGTGGAGGTGAGTGTGTGACACTTGGGCCCAATGTGGAGCAGGTTTTGCAAATTTCTTATATCCACCATACAGGGATAACAGATATGAGATATCCAAGAAGCTGGGGTGCAACTCCATACCCATACATGTGATATCAAGGCCAGGCAATCACAGTTAGCAACCCCAGTATTACCCAGAGTGCACTCTCAACCCATGTCTCATACACACACACACACACACACACACACACACACACACACACACACACACACACACACACACACACACACACACACACACACACACACACACACACACACACACACACACATGCCTAGGCAACAGCCAATATGTGGGTAGTACACTGCATATTGGCCACTGATAGTAACTATGGAGTAATTGCAGTGGGCTACAGAGGGCATGGCACCCTGTCCATCCGTCCGATATGCACATACATGCAGACAGTGCACCTTCCCCATGTTCCCCACTGGACACCTGCAACACCTGCGGTACCATCACATGTGACCCCCAAAGGACATACCATGCCTGAAAACATGCCCTGTATGGACATATGCCACTGACACCAGGGAATGCTGTTAGCATGCTATCAATGTATGTGCAGAGTAAACCTGCTGTCCATTACCAGTTCCCACCAAAGGTGGCCAAGACTGGTACATCTGATGATAATCTGTGTACACAACATGGGCCAGACACCCCAGGTACAGTTCCACATGTCAATGTACATGCATGTGGGAGGTGTGCACATCCCAGACACCATCCATGTCATGGACTAAGGAACACATGCATGGCAATCAATGCTCATTACTGGCCACATGCAATAGTCACCCAGGTGACTGGATGGTGGGTACAATACCCACCCATGTGGACAAATGCAGAAACTACAACCCTGAGCCACAATGCAGACCATTGTCATGTGGCCTGATGCCAAGGTATGCCCATCACCTAGACTTATCTGGCACAATCATTCACCACACACCCGTGCAGAAATGCACCCATGTATGTCAGTACTGGCACCCTGTGTGTTTGTGTGTGCATTGTATGATGCATATGATCACATCCACACTCACTACAACCCCATTGGCATACTGAAGCATGGTTTCTGATGTCTGACACCTCCCCATACCCTTTGCCCATATAACCTCCATGTGACCCATGTGGTGCATGTGATACCTGCACAGTAATGTGTTGTGGCAATCTCACTAGTGATGAGTTGTAATCCTGGCCCTGCCAAGTGTGTCAGTGTGTGTGTGTGTCCCTGTGAGAGTGTGGCTGTGTTGACGCTGGCACCTGTTCATGCAGACAGGCATGTGTACTTCACCTACCGTATAGCTACCATATGCCTGTTGCAGATGTCACTCACCATCACATATATGTTCTGAGGGCTCCACAACAGGTAACCTATGTGGCACATCCAATAACTGCATAGAACTGTGATAACACTACATAGTCTTCAGGGTTTGATACCCTGGGCTGGTAGGTGTGTGATACAAACATGCTTAAGTTTTACTCTCTCACCACTCCCTGACATGTCTTTGCCTCTGTCTGCCTCTCTCACTTACTCACTGGTAGATGTGGAGATCTACACCTGCTTTGCTTAGGCAGCAGCATGTGTATTTTAAGTGATGCTCAGGATCAGCTGATGGCCTCTGCATGAATTGCAGCCCTCCCCTAGCTGATTGCATGTGGAACAGCTGTGGTAACATTGCATGGAAACACACTCCAGTATCTAGGAACATCATGTTGGTGTTGGGCCTTTTCATTCACTGTGAGCAGGAACTTGATCTGTTGTTTGGCAAACAGCATCTCAGATGGTTTGGGGATTTACCTCTGACAACATACACTGTGGAAACAGGCCAACACACAGGAGGGGGATGTGTCTGACCTGACTACAGACTGTAAGTGCTGCTATACTGCATTCAGAGTAATGTTGGTTTAACAGGGTGAGTGCAGATATGGCTGTCCTATATGTATTAATATCTGCCATGTCAGTTCTATGATTATGAGGACTCCCCTTCTGTAGGGTCATCTGCAGACTGGGCAGTGTGGGGTGCCTTTGGTTTGATGTGTTACCCACAGAGCATGTATCTGTGAACTGCAGAATGTAGTGTGAAGATTGCAGTCTGTAGATGGTGAAAGCCGTGGCAGTTACTGACTTCATATCCCTCATAGGACTTATGATGTGACAAACCCTGTTACAACAGTAAATGTATGAGGTTATCACAGCAACATGTCAATACTGGCATTGTGTATGTGTTTCCAACTACAACCCTGTCAACCGTTGTACTTATGTCATGCATTAAGAGATGCATATGAGCTGTACACCATAATTAGTGTAATTATATCTGATAAAAAGCCAGTGAGATATCAGACTGCTACACATGTTATGTACAGTAGGGGTTATATTTGATGACATAACCTGGACATTCTGTGGTTGTTTGTACAGTACTGAGGTCTGTGTACTTATGGTGAATGTTGACTGTGTGTATTGTTAATATGTACCATGGCCTGTGTACAGACTGTGGTAGATGTCATCATTCTAAGTCCCGTCCTATCTGATGTTACATGCTGCTCCACTGTATGTTACTGTATTGGCTTACATGTTTGTAGGGCCATACACACACACATGTCCCATACCACAGACAGGCATCAGATCACACTGTGTAGTGGCCCAGTATATGTACGGTTAGTGTGTGAGTGGCACATATGAGGATGGTGTTGAACAGACAGTCCATATACTGTAATATTATGCTAGCTTACCATATGTGGCTGTGGCTGTGTTCACATTGGTGGTGGTTATGCACTTTAACACAGGTGTATCTTACTCTGTGTGTGACATGCATGTAGAGTCTGCTATATATGCAGGTACATGCGCATTCCCCCATAGGAGATGTAGGCCAGTGTTGAGCCAGTCTGCGTATAGCCTGCACAGTGCTTTGTTACATGCCTAGCAGCTTAGTGTACTTACCCAGTGAGATGTCATGTCCAGATACTTGCCAGATGTACTGCTGCCTGGCCTCCCTTAACAGTCATGTATGTCAGACAGAGCGGTGGGATGCTGTACAGATGTATGTCAATATCTAGTGGGAAGTATGTGGCCATGGCACCTCTGTACCAGAAGTTATTATGTGTCAGGACAGACAGGGGTGTGTGAATGCATAACCTATAGGGGCGAATGTATACCAGTTGTTCATAGGTTCATAGGTTCATAGGTTTATACTAGGCTATCTGCCCTAAGGCATTTATAAGCCTAGCCCAAAGTTTTGTGGCTTACATTATATGAAAAAATACTGTACCCATTAGTTTGTTGTGCCTCTGTCCAGCAGTGACACAGAGATGATTCCCGGGGTAAACCTACGATCTCCCATCCAGAGGTCAAGATTTCTCTTGAATAGAGCCAGCGAGGTGCTCTGCCTCACATGGACCGGGATTTTATTCCACAGCATAGGGAGTCTCTGAGTGATAAATCTATCCCTCCAGCATGTCCTATTTATATCTGTGCTAAGGTTTGAGTCGCTTGCTCTAGTGGTTTTGGTGGATTTGGATTTTTTGAGATGGAGCATGTCCATTAATTCCGGGTTGGACATGGCCTTGTATGTCAGGCACATGTCACCTCTGAGCAGACAGTATGCGACTGAATAGAGCTGGAGTTTCTTCAATTTGGCAGCATATGACAGATTTTGGAGTCCCTTTATCCTTTTGGTGAGGAACTTTTGGGGTCTCTCCAATTGCTGCAGATGTCGGGTGAGATACATCCCTAATGGGGCATTGTACTTGATCATTGGTCTGATAAGTGAAGAGTACAGGGGAACAATGACCTCACTAGATCTGGATGTGAATCCCTTCATGATCAGGTGGGCAATGTAGAAGGTCTTTCTAACCACTTTAGCAATGTGAGTGTCAAAAGAAAGGCCACTGTCAACCTGGGTCCCCAGGTCCCTGATAACCTCTTCTGTGCTTAGTGGATTGCCACCTATATGGTAGCTTGGGGTTACCTTGTTTTTCCCGAAGGGTATGACTATACATTGTTTGGCGTTTAACTTCAGGCCATGGCTCTGGCACCAGCTATCTGTTTCCGTGAGTCCCTTCTGAAGGATATCTGTGTCCGATGCACTTTCCACTATGGCGCCCAGTTTGCAGTCGTCTGCAAACTTTGTCAGCCAAAGTCCTCCCATGTTGGCCTGTACTTCTGAGAAGTAGATGCTGAACAATAGGGGGCCAAGGACCGAGCCCTGTGGGACACCACTTGTGACTGTTATGTGTTATACCCATCTACATGGCTGTTAACATCCATATTGTCAGGCTTGGTCCACATGTTCTGCACTAAGGGGTTCTGTGTATACCTCTGGACTGTAGAGAGTGTGTCAGAATGTCCACCTCTATTGGCCAATATCTCTATTGTAGTCCACAGGAGTATTACGTGCTTGCAGTGGTACTGTACTATGATGTCCTTAGGATGTCTGTCAGTAGCCAATGGCACACATATGAAAAGCAGATGTGACCTACCACACACACCATGTCTATGAAGACAATCCCTATTACAGTAGCAATAGTCTACTAATATACCTGCTATACATACCTAACATTCCCTTGCACTACGAAGTTGGGACTCTAGGGGCTGAGGTAGGGCTACACCCCATGTTCAGGACATATGGTGAATATATATGTACATATGATTATCCAGATATCTATATAGATAATTACACATGTACATATTGACATATATAGATGGGTGTGTATATGTACATAGATATGCATATACACACCCAGATATATACATATACAAAGCATTATATGCCTACACATATACAGATAGTGATACATATGCACATAAACGTATACCACGCTGTCATTCCTGCCAGCAGTTCACTGCTGTTGTATCCCCCACACATAGAGTGGGGCTGGGGCCATATATGTGTGGGCTTCACCTACACAATACATGTGTGCCCATATGCACTCCAGAGGCCAGTGAATGCTAACAGTGGTATATGGCCCTGTATTATTGAGTCTGGGGGGATGCACTATACATAACCTAGGCTGTTACAAAATGTGGGGGTATCAGGGTTGAGTTGCCATAAGGTATCTGGATGTACAGTACCATACATTTCATCTGTCTTAACATTACTTATATAAAGTGGGTTACTGCAGGCCTACTGCCTCCTGCCATACAGACTGTTCTGTTTGCCAGCGTGCCTGTGATGGTGTCAGTTATAACTTGTTATGTAACAGTTACATCCTATTTGGTCAACTGATGTCTTTACCATCTAGTGATTGTGGCTGCTGGACTATACACTTGCATCACTTACTGTCGATTGTGTGGTATCCTGTGGCCCAGTCTGTCTTTACTATTGTATGATTTGAAGGGCTTGGCCTGGACAGCAACAGCTGTGGATCTTTCCAGACAACTGTATTAGTATAACTGTTTCACAGTTGCATTACTCTGTTTATATGGATGTCAGTGTCTAAACAGCTATATGACATGGCATATAAATCTGTAATAGTACGCAAATAAAGGTATTCCATTTCTGCAAACCTGTGTGGTGTTTTATCCTATGACCTCTCTGTGGGTATATGTTGCAGGCAATGAATGTCATTTGTATGGGTGGCTCATCTAGTATCCAGTTGTTAGGGTGTTAACTGTATGCATAGTGACTGTTCCATATTGTGTGCGCCTATTACATAAGTATCTTACTGTACATATCTCTGCATATGTGTAGTCACATGTATATTTATCTATCTATATACCTCTCTCTCTCTCTCTCTCTCTCTATATATATATATATATATATATATATATATATATATATATATATATATATATCTGTATCTGCATATATGTGTCTGTGTATATGTATCCTGAGGATGTTGATAGCTTCCACATTTTACATCTCCTATGGGAGCCAGACTGTACTGCATGATATGTTACCAATACCAGCCTGACATCATACAGGTGGGATGTAGTACTGCTAACATCATGTGCCCATGTCGTGTCTGGACCTGGTTATAGGATCTGCAACACTTGGTAGTGTATTGCAGGGCTGACGTGTTTGGCTGTGGGGTGGGTGGGTATACCCATTCGTACAAAACATATATTGTTCGGGGCCTCTCAACCCCATTAATGGTGCATGTGGACATATATGATTTAGCAAAGACTGGCTGCAGCTCCAAAATGAAACTAATAATCCTCCCATGAGCCACAAAAGTCGCGTAACAGCTAATTTTGAAGAAAACAGTTCACTTTATTAACGCACTTCACAGACAGCAAACAAATCGCGTTTTCGTCCCTCTACACCAGGACTTCATCAAAACATATATGATTTAGTTAATCTCCCATTGATATCTACGCATGTATGTCCATATATATATATATATATATATATATATATATATATATATATATATATATATATATATATATCTGCTTACATATATATATATATATATATATATATATATATATATATGAAACTATGTCCTTATATACTTACATAGATATATATCTGCTTACATAGGTTCATAGGTTCATAGGTTCATACTAGGCTATCTGCGCTAGGGCATTTATAAGCCTAGCCAGAGTGTGTTTGGCTTTCGCCACCCATTTTAAATGAATTTTGCTATGCCCTTTTTCAAGGTTAGTATACTGTGCCTCTGTCTAACAGTGACACAGAAGTGATACTTGGGGTAAACCTACGATCTCCCATCCACTCATCAAGATTGCTCTTGAAGAGAGTCAATGAGGGACTCTGCCTAACCTGGACTGGGATTTTATTCCAGAGTAAATGGAGCCTCTGGGTTATGAATCTGTCCCTCCAGCATGTCCTATTTATTTCAATGCTGAGGTTCAAGTCTCTCGAGTGCGTAGCTCGATGGGATTTGGATTTTCTGAGGTGCAGCATGTCCATTAATTCTGGGCTGGACATGGCTTTATACATCAGGCATAGATTGCCTCTGAGCAGGCGGTATGCCACTGAGTAGAGCTGGAGTTTCTTTAACCGGGCAGCATATGGCATCTGTTTGAGCCCTTTGATCCTCTTGGTGACGTACTTTTGGGGTCTTTCCAGTTGCTGCAGGTGTCTGGTAAGGTACATCCCAAAAGGGGCATTGTCCTCAATTATGGGCCTGATGAGGGATGAGTAAAGAGGCACGATGACCTCCCCTGATCTAGATGTGAATCCCTTCATGATTAGGTGGGCTATATAAAATGTTTTTCTAACCATTTTGGCCACGTGGTTGTCAAATGAGAGATTGCTATCAACTTGGGTCTCCAGGTCCCTAATTACTTCTTCTGTACTTAATGGATTACCACCTATGTGGTAATTTGTGGGCACTTTGTTTTTGCCAAAGGGTATGACTATACACTTTTTGGCATTTAGCTTGAGGCCATGGCTCTGGCACCAGTTGTCTGTTTCTATGAGACCCTTTAGGAGGATGCTTGTGTCAGCTGGAAAGTCGATTATGGCACCCAGTTTGCAGTCATCTGTGAACATGGTCAGCCACAGTCCCTCCATCTTGGCCTGTACCTCCGAGAAATATATACCGAATAAGAGTGGTCCCAGGACTGAGCTTTATGGGATGCCACTTGTAACTGGTTTGGAGTCTGACATGGCTCCAGCAATTCTAACCATGTGGGTTCTCTCCTTGAGCAAGTTTTCAACCCATCTAGTGACATAGGGGTTTATATTTAAGCTGGTGAGCTTATCTATAATGCCCGAGTGGGGTATTGTATCGATGGCTTTTGTGAGGTCCAGGTAGGCTGTGTGGACCACCTTCCCCTCGTCAATGGCCTTGGTGACTGTTTCAAAGAAATCGACCAGGTTTAAGAGGCAGGATCTGCCCTTAACAAAGCCGTACTGGGTAGGATCCAGTGTCTGTAGGTCCCCAATATCTTTATTTATGAGGTCCATGATGATCCTTTCCATAGCTTTGCAGACCAAGCTAGTCAGGCTTATGGGGTAATAGTTTCCAGGATCCGTTAAGGCACCACCTTTGTGGAGAGGGACCACTGTTGCTGTACACCACTCTTTGGGTACATATCCTGTAGTAAGGCTGAGATTGAACAGTAGTTTTATGTTTGGGTTTAGCTCTTCTTGGAGTTCATGTAGGACACAGCTCAGGACACTGTCTGGTCCCATTAATGCTGTGTTTTTTGCTTTGGAGAGGGCGGCTCTTACCTGAGCATCTGAGATGTCAGGGGGGCAGCACTCTGCTGGGATAGATATTTGCCCTTTTGGTGGGGGGGGGGGTATGCGCTGAACCTGTCATCTAGGATGTTGGCAATGTCTGTGGGTTTGATGTATTTATTGTCATTTTGGACTAATTCTGAGCATATCTGGGAATTCCCACCCAGGTTCCTAACATAACTAAAGAAAGCCTTGTGATTATCCTTAGTGTCCTGTACAATCTTTCTCTCGAAGCTGGCCTTAGACGATTTTATGAGTGCCCGTAGTTTTTTTGCTAAGACTGATCAGAGATGTCTTCCCTTGTTGGGATTTTGCTCTATCATGTAGTAGCTTCCTGCTTCTATTGTATAGTTTGTTTATGGCTGGGGTCCACCAGACAGGACGTCTGCCTTTGGAGGATTGGGTCTTAGTTTTATTTGGGATTGCATGATCCATGCATTCCTGAAGGTGTTCATAGAATGCGTTTATAAAGGATTCTGTGGTCTGGGCAGTATTTTCCACAGGCTCGGGGGCTTTGAAGGATTCCACCTCGGTTTTGAGGAGTGTGAAATTAAACAGTGCAGATACATATATGTAACTTGCTGTGTATATGTAGACATATAGGTGTAGACATATGTATGTGTTGATGTAGGCATTTGCATGAATATATGTTCATATATATTTATATATGTGTGTGTGTGTGTGTGTGTGTGTGTGTGTGTGTGTGTGTGTATATATATATATATATATATATATACATACATATATAGATTTGTTGTATCTGTTTGGATATCAATATATTTACACACATACATACATCTAAATGTTGGACTACATTCACTGTGCTGTTTAATGACTGGGTTGGATGATATGTTTTTGAAATCATCAGGGTTATGTATATCTGGCATGGTTTAGTGGTAAATCACTTTGTCTATGGTGTGCAGCATCCTGGGTTTGGGGTCTATATTATAACATCGACATCTTACAACTTCAAATGTTATAATATTGAACCCATTAGAGTGAACGCTGGAAATAGCGAAGCTGCAGAAATGGCCCACTGAATACTTTCCCTAGGAAAGTATTCGGTGGGCCGTTTCTGCAGCTTCGCTATTTCCTCGACTGTGGATCGAAGGTTACGGACCAGTTTAAGGTAAGTGTGCAAACAAAGGTGATTGTGTGATAGGGACCTTAAGGTTAGGGAGCGGGTAAGGTGAGTGTGTGATAGGGACTTTAGGGTTAGGGAGCGGGTAAGGTGAGTGTGCGATAGTTAGGGACCTTAGGGTTAGGATTGGGTTAAGGTAAGTGGATAGCTAGTGGTGTATGTATGGTTTAGTGTAGGGTTTTGTGAAGTGTATTTGTGTGGATTATTTATTTTGGTGTTCTTGTGTTGTGTGTATGTTTGTCGGAACAGCAAATTTTTTCCCTGGGAAAACATTCACTATTCTGACTGTTCGGTTTTCTGGTGTTTCACTCTAATGGGTTCGATATTATAACATTCAAAGTTGTAAGACTTCAATGTTATAATATAGACCCTGGGTTTGAGCCTTGCAGAGGCTGTTTATTTTGTTGATGGGCAGAACAAGAGCCATTGAATACAGAGTGATTAGGGCACTTTAAAGCAGTTGTAAGTGGGTTTGCTCATGTTTGCCTGGAGGTAAGCACTACTAACTTCCGGTTACAGTTTCTTATACTCAGTTAGCTTCTAAATTGCTTACCCAGTGTAGGCATTGTTTACCCCCACACAAACAGGCTTAGACCTGCTTACTGCTGCTTAAAAATGCATATTCCCGCTTACCTTCACGTTAATTTCTTTAAAAGAAAAGAAAAAAGGGTTGATAGGAAAGTGGTGAAAAAGGGGCACAAAATGGAAAAGACAGTAGGGAAAATAGCTAGGGATGTGCAGGAAGTATGTAGGGAAGGTCCATAGCTGCCAATTTCTTCTACAGCAACAGCTGTGCATATACACTGAATTTGAAGGTAGATTTGGACACTCATGGCAAAGACAGTAGAGAAAATAGCTAGGGATGTGCAGGAAGGGTGTAGGGAAGGTCCATAGCTGCCTATTTCTTCTACAGCAACAGCTGTGCATATACACTGAATTTGGAGGTAGATTTGGAAACTCAAACCCCTGGGAGATGGGGGGAGGACAACAATAATAAGTTGTGATGCCAATTAAACTGGATGACATGTGTCCAGTGGACATGTGTGCGAAATGGACACCTATGTATGGGGCGTGATTTTTTTATGGGAACAGATTTCCCTTTTTTCTTTTTTCAGGTGAGAGTGGGATGTTGGAGAGGGGAAGTAGGTATATGTGGGGAGGTAGGTTGGGTAGGTTAACAGACAAGAGACACAAGACATATACGGGGTGGTATATGACACATGTGGGGGGTAAACACATTGATGGGGAGGGGTGTTGGTATTTCAGAAGCCCACAAGCCCCCTAGTGGTAACAGTGGGACTGAGGTCCCCATCCAGTCACCACTGCACCTTCACAGCTCCGAAGATGGCTGTGCTGGGGGCTGAGCCTCAGAGCCAGGCTGACTCTCTAATCCTGAAATGCTGCCCTTGAGCTGGCATAGATCTTCAAATTGCTCATTGATTGCTCTACACACCACAACCCCGACTTGGTGATGGGTGACAAGTGCCTGTCAGTGCCCACTCCCAGGGGGGCAAGCCCCATCCCCTGAGGCGATTCCACCAGAAGGTGGTGCAGGACCAATGGACAGGGATGTCCGGGGTTGGGGCCCAGACATTCTGGTGCCTGGTGCCACGGCCAGCTGAGGTGGGATAGGTGGGTCCACTGGGACTGACCTTCCCAAGCATGCTATAATGTTTAGATTTCATCATCATATATGGGTTAGTAATAGTCAACACATTCCAGGGTTAGGTATAACAGTATGTATAGATATTCCCATTAAGCCAGACACCAGATACGGAACAGTTGCATAGCAAACAGAACACATGCATATATGGGACCACAATGGTGATAAGAACAGCATGCAGGTACATTGATGCCACCAATGTTGGAATTATTCCATATAGCACATGCATGGGGACCATGAAAATATTTTTCAAACAAATGGACATTATCAGAATCGTTACATACCAGTTGGGGTGGGTATCTTGATTATTGCTGGAGATATGGTGGGGGAGTGAGAAAGATGTCAATTAACAAGTAGTATATTCCTGTAGTCCACATTACATTCCTAGTCAGTGCTGTTATCTGCACCTTACAAGTCTTACTACACTACTCTATAGCCTTAGTTTGGTAACTGATATGGCTGTTGTCATCATTACACATGAACCAGATTTACCTGCAGTATACACCTCTTACCTGTTATACCTGTAGAGGGAATGTTTGTTAACACTAACTCACTGTTTCTACACATACTCCTGGATTCCAGGTTGTTGTTTTGCACATACTTTATTATTTGGAGAAACTGCAACACTCACAGTCCCCTACAATACCAGTGTGAACAGTACCAGTACAGGTTATATTGGTCTATATTTCTCAGCACAGTGTTCATATCCAATGTACCTGTGGAAGCAATGTTTGTTAGCACTACCTGACTGTTTCCACACAAAGTTCTGGATTACACATTAGTATTATGCACATACATCTCACTCTGTTACTGTACACACTCTGGTCACAGCTTAACAACATGGGAGTGTAGATAGGACATACTTGAAATATTACTCTTCTAACAGTTTTGGGGGTTGCTACAGTGACAGGTGAGTTCTCATGATGGTTGACAATCACTTGTATTCCCTGTTTGCTGGCTACACATCTGGGATCATCCCACAGACTTACCAGGGGGACAGGGGGACAGGCAGCAGATATGGACACATATACTAGACATTCTGGCTTCATGTGTAGAGTTGTGGGGTATGAATCTGTATGTGGTCTAATTCCACTCCCAGGATTCAGATCATGGCTGTGTCTGCTACAACTTATGGACTGTCCATCACAGTTGTGTCTGCTATATTGATATTGCGGTATATCTCCAATCTGCTTTCTGTCTTATTAATCCCCTGTGCTTATGCATTCTGACCTTGTATAACAACACTCATACAGATTTCCTAGACAGTTATATGTTGTAGGACAGTGTGGGTGACAGTGATGTGTAATATCTCATTATTCAGAGCAACTGCATATCATTCTTGTATTTCTGGGCACAGTGTTGGTATCTGACAGACCTGTGGGAGGAATGTTTATTAGCACTGCCTGAATGTTCCCACACACGGTACCAGGTTCCACATTACTATTATGCACAAACATCTCACTCTGCTACTGTACACACTCTGACCACAGCTTGGGGTGTAAATGAGACATGCGTGGCTTCTTAATCACATAAGGTATTAGGGAGTTGCTAGTGTGCCAGGTTTGTTGTCATAGATGTGTGTCAATCAGTTGTATTTCCTGTTTGCTGCCTATACATCTGGGATCATCCCACTGATTTCCCAGGGGGACAGGTTAATAGGCAATAGATACGGGCCACTTTAATAGACATTCTGGACATATCTGTACAGTTGCGGGGTATGGTTCTGTATGCAGACTACTACCACTGGCAGGATTCAAACCGTGGCTGTGTGTGCTAAACAAACAACAGCTCACATCTCAGTTGCATGTGCTGTTTGGTTTTGGTTGTTTGAATTTTCCCTGTTTACTGTCTATGTGTCTCTCAGTTGTACTAAATGGCCGCTGGGGAATACACCTGTCATATACAGGCATTCCTACACATTCAATTTATGGTGTATGGTGTGGGTAACAGTGCTTAATACAACAGTACTATTACATGATTGCAAATCTACATTACCATATGATACCAGAATATACACATGCAGTCCAGCAGTTAGACCCATTTTGTCAGGATATTACACTTTTATTGACATACAAACAATATGAGACTCTACCTGCCATATTCTCTAGTGGATGCAGTACTTGCCTTGAACAATACAGGTTTTATACTAGCAATTAATTTACTACTACTTATATTTTTATTTCCTATGACAATAAATCCATGAATATTACTGATCTGCCTTGCATCGCAACCTTGCCAGGTGGCTTATGTGGGCCTCCTGGTTTGCAGCCTGCTCCATTGCAGCTGTGAGGGACATAAGAGGAATATTTAGCCATACCTATCCATGATATAACTGAGCTGGCAATTATTACACATCCCTTGATGCTCCAGCCTCTTGGAGCCACTACTCCAAGAGGTCCCCCTCCAACTGCTTCAGGTCGGCATAGTGGTGACTGACCTGCTTACCAGTTCGGGGTATGCCAGTGGCACTGGTGAGGTCACAGATGAGACAGTCCCAGGCCTCTGCTTTATATTGGGAGCCCTGGTACTTGCCCTGCAGCAGTCTTGAGTATGATCTTTAACTAGGAGTCCTGCCATAACGTTATACTCCTGGATGCACCAGCAATGCACCCAGAAGCGCATTCCTTCTTTCCTTACTGCCACAGTGCCTGCAAGGGGAAGCTACAGCCAGTGATGAGATGTATTCCTGCCTCCTGAGTTTAGGTAGGGCCGAGTTCCCGCACTTTTCTGTGATTGGCCGGTTTTGAAAAGGCTAAGCTATGGGCAAACCTGCTTACCTAAGGTTGGCATTGTTTAAAGGGGTATACCACTGGGCACAATGTGTTAGCTGGTCAACACATTGCTCACACCTCCTAACCTGGCCTGTGCAATGCTTAGTGTTGCTTACATTAGCCTTTCATTATAATGCCTTTTTGGCATTGTGTTATTATTCATTACATCATATATGTATGCCTGGTATACTGAATGATGTGTACATACACTCTGTGGGGTCCTTGTGTTTTATTGGGGACTTCAACACTCTATTACAATTACACCTCACTTCTGGGCTTACTGCTGTACTCCATTTCACATATTTATGTTCTGTAGTGGGTTATGGCACATATGACTGCATACTGATGCCTTTCACAGGTTCAGGTTGGTTATACTATGGTGAGGACTTGTTTGCTACTACCTCATTCCTTTCTACTTTTGTGATGGCTTGGTGGATAACTACTTGGACTATGGTGTATAGGGTCCTGGGTTCGAGACCTGCATGGCTGTTTATTTTGTTGATGGGCAGAACAAGGTCCATTGGATACAGAGTGATTAAGCCACTTTTGAGCAGTTGTAAGCGGGTTTGTGTGATGGTAAGCACTAATAACTTGCCGTTACATCTACTTACAGACAGTTAGCTTTAGAATTGCTTAGCCAGGATTCAAAGATGGCCGCCATTCTGTAGACACTGCATATCTACAGCTCTCCAGTTACTCGGAATAAAAATCAACCCTGAGGATATACTACAAGATTTTTTACACTAATTGTTGGCTATATCTATTCTACTACAACTAAATATTGCTTGAGAGGTGAAAGAACAGGAGGAAATAATTCAAACTCACAGGATTAGAGCTGATTGTCTGTCTGACTCTGAACAGAGTATTAAACAAAGGAACTGCATGACTAGTAGTCGTGGATATTTACTAGTTAGTTTTACTAGAGTTTTGCTTTGCTTCACAATGTCAAAAGAGGAAAAAAGTATGGAAACAACAACTAAAACCAAATTATCAGCACTTCAGTCACCAGAAAAAGATTCAACAATAAAAAGGCAGAAGACTATAAAACAGCAGGAACTTTTAAAAGCTGGAATGACAAATAAACCGGATCAACTGGCTAACATGGAAGATATTAAAACTGCTTTGTTGCCCATTCAAAAAGCTTTGAAAGAACTATCAAACCAGGTACTTTCTTTTGGTGCCACTTGCAGTCAAATTCTTGAAAGGATGGATAAATCGGAAGCAAGAATATCCGAAAATGAGGACAGAATAACATTACTTACAAAAAAAACAGACATTCATGACATGGATATCCAGTCTATGCAAAATAAAATTCTGGACTTGGAGGCAAGATCCAGAAGGAACAACATAATTATTAGAGGAATTCCAGAAACTATCCAATATAATGATTTAATTTCTACCATCATACAAATATTCAAAATATTGTTCAATGACTCTGACATTGCCAAGCAAATAGTTATAGAAAGAGCCCATAGAGCTCGCAGAGAAACACAAGCTTCAAACATTCCTAGACCAGTTTACGTCAAAATACTCAACTACCAGGATGTAAATAAAATAATTCTAACTGTTAAAAAGAATGGAGGTTATATTATGTGGCAAAATAATAGAGTTTCTATGGGTCAGGATTTACCATTGCAAATAAGACAAGCCAGACAAGCATTATCTCCATACTGTAAGTTCCTCATTGAAAAGAACATTAAATTTAAAATGAAATACCCTAACACATTAATTTTTACAGTTGATGGATCCAAATATTCCATATCTACAAGAAAAGAAGCAAAAGTTACCTTTCTGAAGATTTTTAAGTCTCTTCCAGCTTCGGAAGCTTAACTTGGCCATTCAGTCTGTTTACAGCATCTTGGATACTGGAATTCCATGCTTACTACATCTCGAGGCTCCAAAATCCTTTGTTTGTTCTTTTTTCTTCACCAGGCCCTTTGGTAAATATTTACTTAGTTTCTTTTTGCAGCTCCAGCTCGTCCACAAAGATTTCCCGAACTTTTATGGCTTCTATGAACTGTATCCCTTTGTGAGGTAACAGGAAGTCCTTTGGGTGCTGCTGAGGGTCCGTTTTCGAGGTGGCGCATCCGGAAGTCCGTCCGCGTAATGGTTCCCCCGTCGCGAATTCGAAGACAGGATTACATGACCAGGAAGTAGAAACATCTTTGTGGAAGAAGGGGAAACTAGTTGTACTGTAAAACGAGTGTCCGTGGACATTTAATGTATGTTACAGCTTTTATTTCTTTAAAGGGAACTGTGAATCCATTCAGGTAGGATTAAAACTGAACTAATAATGTACTGGTTAAAATGTGTTATTTAACTGAATGGTAGAAGTAGGATAACTTTATCATAATTATGCTATTTTCTTAGGTAGTTTTTCCTGAATGTGGTTGTACTAATAACATGGTAGTATACTGTAATATTTATTTTCCTGTCTTAATGATGTGTTTTATACTGCAAATGCTTAGATACAAAGGGGATTTTGTGTTGGGATAGTTAGTGGATTAAAAGACCAGAAGATATTATATCCTGGCATTTCTAGGAAAGTGAAGGCTATCTTCTTATATACTGACATGTGGTTCTGACTGTTTGGGGAACTCTGTTAGTTAGTTATCATTCTATATATTCAAGTATAGTACCCAGTAAGCATAGTTAATGCTATTTGTATTCACCCGTGTTACTGTCATTATAATGTTAAATAAGCTAGATTAGATAAACAAAGTCAGAGCTAATGCTATATTTATAGGTTAAATATTTGTTTTTTCTCTTTCCTAGATAACATAATATATAGTGAATTATCTTGAAACCAATAATATTATTGTTTAATAGGGGTACTGTCATATATCTGTTTAGCTTAGATTTAAATAAGATAGTTAGCTATTTTAGGGTAATACAACAAATTAATATAACTAATATTATATGTGAACTATTAGAGAGGTAGAATAGTAATTTTGAATGTAGTGAAGATCATTTATGTTAACTAAATAATGTGTTCAAGAGCTGTAGATAGTTATCAGTGTTTATTAGGGAATGTTTGGGTTAGGCTTTGTAGAGTTAGATGTAATATTTATAGGTTTTTTGCATGTTTTTGGTATTTTATTTTGTAAGATAAAGAATAGATGTTTAGTAAGGCTGTGTACCCATAAAAGTTTTAACTGTGTAAAAAACCTATGTATGTCCTGGTCCAGGGGAATAGTGGATAGGCACTGGTTAGGGATGGGACATCAAGATTGCTTCCAGATATTATATACTGTGCTAATACATTGGAATTTAGTATTGTCTCTTAATATTAAAATATACTTAAAAGATTTAATAATCTTAGTATGTGGATAGTAGACTCATGGAATACTAAAAGGCTCCAGAACTTGAAAAAAAGGAAATTATTTTTTCATTTATTTCTCCAGTCAAAGGCATGTTTTATTTTATTACAAGAAACCCATTTGACTAATGATCAATGGACTGTCCTTAAGAATAAGAAATGGATTAGAGAGGTGGTAGCTTCGGAAGGGACAACTAATAGTGCAGGGGTGGTGATCATTATTAGAAACCAATATCAAGAGAAAATTCTAGATTTTAAAATAGACAAAGAGGGAAGATGGTGTTATGTGATTCTTTCATCTAAACTTTATGATAAACCGGTGATACTTCTTAATATATATGCCCCATGTACCAATCAACAACTTTTATAACATCACTCTATTTTATCCTGAATCAATATAATAATTACTATATAATAATAGGAGGTGATTGGAACACATACCAAGATCCCACATTAGACAAATCAAGTTCATACAGGTCCTTTAATAACCAAGCAGTGATAGCACTACAGGAACTTAAAACAGATTTTAAACTATATGATCCATTTAAATACACAAATAATCAAATGAATGCAAATAACTTTACATTTTATTCAAGTTGTCATAAAATGTGGTCCAGGATCGATTTTTTTCTAATTTCAGATGTACTAATGGCTTTTGACCCTTATGTATCCATACAAGCTAGACATTTGTCGGATCATTCTAGGATTACATTAACTTTCAATAAGGACACTAGTCATAATATATGTCTTAGAGGTTATAACTGGTCCTTAAATCCATATTTATTAAATAAAGAAGATATAATAAAAGAAGTTCAAGAGACCTTGAATCAGCTATTAGCTAATCTTTCTAAACACTGACATCCATCTGACATAGAATGGGCAACGACCAAAGCACAAATAAGAGGAATTTTTCTTCAAAAGGCTACTTATTATAAGAAAATACATTCGAGAGACATACAAGAATTGGAACTAAAATTAAATTACTGGATCAGGATTTAATTGGGAATTATAGTAAACAAACTGAAACAGAGTTATTAAAATGTCAGAAGGACCTTTTTTTACTGCAAAATAGTAAATTATCATTTTATGTACAGAAAATGCTGGTAAAATATGCTAATCATATACAGACCCCTTCAAAAGTATTAGCGTGTATCATTAATCAATCGAAAATACCTTCTCAAATTTCTGAAATGCACTTTAACAATAAAACATACACCAATACTGAAGACATTATTAATGCTTTTGAATTAATATTTTCTCAAGTCTATGGAGAACATCAGGAATTAATTATAAATAAGAGTAATAATGACTTTTTGCAGAAGATTATATTTCCGAAAATTGATGATGAGTTTCATATGAACTTAGTCAAACCAATTTCCTCAGAGGAGATAACAGATACAATTAAGAATTTGAAGCCACATAAAGCTCCAGGACCGGATGGTTTGACCACGGAATTTTACAAAAATTTTAGTGATACATTGGGGAAAATACTTCCACATGTATTTAACTATATAATTAACAATAAAATTAATGACCCGCACTTTAATGCTTCAAAAACTATTCTTATACCGAAAGAGAATGCAGATTTACAAAATCCGGATAACTATAGACCTATTTCACTTTTGAATATAGACATGAAAATTATGACATTGATTTTGGCTAATAGATTGAAGAAGGTAATTAACCTGATAATATCAGAGGAACAAGCTGGTTTTCTAAATGGCAGACAAACTACAGATAATACGTTATCACTTCATACACTGATCTCTTATGCCACTCACAGAAATTTTAATGCTTATGCACTCATAATTGATGCGCAAAAAGCTTTTGATAGAGTTAATTTAGAATGTTTGTTTGATATTTTATCATATTTTAATATACCTCATGACTTTATTTTAACATTAAAAAAACTATATAATAATCCCTATACAAATCTAGTTATTAATAAAACTCTCTCAAAAAGAATACAAATTAAGAATGGTACCCGTCAAGGATGTCCGTTATCTCCTATATTATTCAATCTATATTTAGAACCTTTATTTCTACATATCAAACAAAATATCTATCACAATGCCCCAATAATATATGGTATGAAAATTTCTATGGCTGCTTTTGCGGATGATCTAAATATTTACTGTACGACACCTGTTTCAGATACCAAGAAAATATTAAAGGCAGTGGATGACTTTGCAACAATATCCAATTACAAAATAAATTTTAGGAAAACTAAGTTATTTCCTTTAAAGACGCCTACACCCTTTTCGCTTTTACCATTGGTAGGTCAGGTAAAATCCGAAGAAAAAATAAAATATTTGGGTATTGTTTTTTCAACAGACAACAGAGACTTTTATGTGAATAATGTTAAGTTACTTTGGGAACATATAGTGTCTGATTTAAAAAGATGGAATAATTTGAAATTACCAATAATGGCAAAGACCTCAATTATTAAAATGAACATACTTCCCAGAATATTATATATCTTTAGAGCTACTCAAGTCCAAATTTCTAGGAAATTCTTCAAACAAATTCATACGGAATTAGGTAGATTTGTATGGGAACCTAGAAAAACTAGGATATCCTATGATAAACTGATGACTCCAAAAAACAGGGGTGGTTTAGAGTTACCGAATTTTGAAGCATATTATTTAATAATAAATGCTAATAGAATTCTAAGAGTGGTTAACTTGGATAGGTCTAGTACCAAATGGTCACCCAAGTGGTTGATTCTGAATTATAAAGATGTTACTGGACTGGGTATTAATTGTAAGGCATTACCCTTTTTAAATAAAGATACCCTTAAAATGTACGCAGTAATGGAACATATCAGAGTATATATAATATCAATATAAAATCTGTTTAACTCACTAAATCTCTTACAATATATGATGCCTTTTCAACCATTTCATAAGAACCCAAATTTGAAAATTGGTAATCAACTGATAGATCTTAAAAAATTCCCACTTATAAGTGATTTAACCATACTTGATTTATATTCCTTCCTTGGTATCTCAATACATGACATGTTAAGAGAGATGAATCTCCCTAACTCGTATTTAATTATAAAGAGACAGCAAAAGGATCTATCAATAAGTTATTTTAGTAATAGTAATTTTAAAATTAAAGAAGAAGATTTAAACATTTGCCTAAACTTATGGCAAACTCTTACGAAGGACTGTAAATATATAACGGCTTCATATAATTTGATAAAAGATGTGAAATATAATAACCAAATACTTTTATCCAAATACTGGAAGGAGAAATTGTTAACGATTGAAGATAATAAAATAGTGAAAGCAATTAATTTAACCTTAAAATCAGTATCTCTTCAAAAGTTATTATTTACTCAGTTGATGATATTTAATAATGCATATTACACTCATCTCACTTTATATAAATTCAACTCTAAAAACTCACCTAAATGCCCATATTGTATAGACCAAACGGCTGACCTTTTACACATGTTCTGGAGTTGTAAATGTATTTTCAAACTTTGGAATTCTTTAAAAATTCAATTACAAAAAATGGGATATCAACAGTCTACACTTTCTTGGGAGTTTATGATTCTTCATATTCCTCCGATTAATTTGGATAGATCCCAAAGGATCATACTCATAAATATTTTCCTGTTAATGAAGCTGTATATAGCTACTAATTGGCTGAATCCATCCCAGACTTCATGGGAAAACTTTAAGAGTGTAGCGATAAAACATATTTTAGCGCATAAATTACTAATTAAAGATCATAAGAAAGGTATAAATAACACAAAGATATGGGAGCAAATCTTTAATATTGTGTTAGCTTAAGGTTCCAATCCACTTTTCTCCGGGAAGCACATACTAAATATGGAGCTTAGTATAGATAAGCCTTATATTGATACTAAATTTTTATTTTCTCTTCATTTAATACCTATCTAGAAGTTTATATTAATGTATAATGACTTTATGTAACTGTTGGAAGCATTCATGTATATATTGTAAATATGTTGTGGTATTGTATTAACATTTGGAAAAGAATAAAGACTTATTATTGAAAAAAAGAATTGTTTAGCCAGTGTAGGCATTGCTTACCATCGCACAAACAGGCTTAAAGCCACTTACTAGTGCTTAAATATGCTTACTACTGCTTATTTATGCTTAAACCTGCTTACTAGGGCCTTATTCATTATGACACTGACACCTCACATGTGCATTTACTGCAGTTCTCCAGTTCATAAATATATGTCATTTAGTGGGTTATGCAACAAAAATATTGATCATAACATGCTTTGCCATATAAAATGGAATGTGCAGCAGTGTGACTCGAACTGGGAATGTCTGCTCATAAGGCGAATGCTCTGCCCACTACATTATTGCTATGCTGCTTCATTTGCATATATCTTCCTTGTTATCCTCTTCAGCCTTTTAAGCTGCTTTACCTGTAGCTAAGTGATGGGCACACCCACGCACCTACAGTTAGCTATAATCGGAGTTTTAAAAAAATAGGGTTTCTTCAATTTATTTATACATTCTGTTGTTATACACAAGGGGGACTGTTGGTGAGGATATGTGGTCACCTGTGAGTGGTCTCGCTCATTGGATACCCCTTTCTGCTGTTTTACATTGCAGGGGCATGTTTATTCTGAGAGCTCTGCTCTCAGACACGCCCCCTGCACTCTTACATGCTACGTGTAAGCCTAGGAGCACGGGCAGTGCACCTCATTAATATGCATGGCTCGCTGCCATCCTGCTCCTAAACGGTCAATTCCATGCAGGACTGAGCTAGTCCTGGACGAAAGATTAGTAAATCCAGGGGATAGTTTGTTTTTTAGCATACCCCTGTAACTGTAAATATGTTTTGTTCATTTCTTATGTGATCCTATTCACTTGGACTCTGTCTGCAAATAGCCCATTGAGATCAGTGTGCTACCCAGTTAAACAAATATAAATAAAAAAAAAATATTTAAATTAAAATATATTGTAAAATTAAATTAAAATATATTGCAAAATAAAACTTTAAGTTCATCAGAACTATTACACTTTATTATTCATTTCTGAATTACCCACCCTTTATAGCTAACATATATCATATTTTTTCTAAAAAAACAGTTCTGGAAAGAGTGGAAGAGCAACAAAACAACTCCAAAAGTAAGAAAAAGCTCCCCAAATTTCCAAAAAAGCAATACGGCCACCAGATGTTAAGAAGTTAAGCGCTGCAATGTAAGTTATCTTGCGGCCCAAGAAAACAAAGAATAGGCTACTACTTACAGTGGGTCCCCTGTTTGTGCTCAGAAAATAAGTCTGATTTATCTGCAGTGTCAGAAACAGAACAGGTTCTCAAACACATAGTAGATTATTTAAGTATCTTATTACTTCACTAATACTTTTTCTTTTACTTTTAAAAGTATTATAAGCTTTGATTGTTTTTACAGTTGCTACATTTTACGAATGTTGATTGATCCTTTTAAGTTAGTATCACCAGTAAATGTCAAAAGTCATTTAAAAGATGTTTATAATGAAAACGTTATTATTCCTTATGGGATAATTATATATTTTACTATTATCAAGCTAGAGCTGCACTAAGAATATAGTGCCAGCATTCCCAGTTGTGCACCATAATAGTCATCCTTCTGTAATGAAAAAAATACTCATTTCAGTTTTCAGCATGGTTGTAATAAAAACAGTGTGTCACTATTTCAGTTCATAGCATATGTGATTTTATTTAAATAGATTACATTTGTAGAGCATCTTACAGTATCACTCAAAAATAGTATGACTATGACACTACTGTTGCAAATGATTGTTCATTATTAAATTATGTTTAATTTATACTATAATAGAACGCTACTCTTCTAATATATTATATGATAGTCAACTCAAGTATGGTGGATTGCAAAAAAAATATTCAGGGGAAATGTGCATAGCCTAGCAATTGTTTTTGAATGCACTTGCTATAACCATGAATATTTTACCCATTTCAGGTCACCCAGTTAATCCTTATTTGCTACATATAACTCTAGTATATAATGTATTTATAAGGATGTTAAATGGTGATGAACATATTCATCCCATATTTGTCTAATTCTTTATAAATAGTATATTTTTGTTCAGTTCAATATGTTCTATCATATAGCATTGAAAAAGGTGCTATACATTCTACCTCCAAGTTCTTTGATAAAGGGTATAACCATCCACAATAACAAAATAATAACTTATCTTTCATATTAGCACATTTTTTTTTATCAAATAAGCCTATCTGTATTACAAGTGGTAGGTTTTCCAAGTACCACAATTGCTTTTAGTTGAACTTTTTATCCTACATTTCCTCCTTCCTTCAGTATTTAATTCCTAAAATTCCTAACATTTCTATGTACTCCATTCTAAACATAGTACTTTTGGAAAACATAGTTTCCCTAAATCTTTATCCTTCTAGAAATCAATCTTCAACCACATGTGGTTCTCTCCTACCCTCTCACATCCCCAGCCCCAGTTCTATAGTCTTAACAAATAAAATTCAAATCATCAGCACAGTTAAGAAGCAAATGTAAATGATTTCAGTAGTATGCTTTAAACTAAAATTTCTTGCCAATACCCTTCCTGTTGACACATTTATTATTACTCTGAGAAAACAAGGACAGATTGGGTACCCTTGCCTTATACCTTTTCTTAATTTTATACTTGCTTGTTTCTCCATTAATAAAGGCAGTCAAGAATTCTCATATACCGCTGACAATGGTCCAGTGACAACAGCCAGTTATAGGAAGTAATAGTGGTAACAAATTAAGAAATGTGACATTCATTTCTAAAAATAATATATAGGTAGTTTAAAAAGGCAAATGAAAAACATTATGATGAGATTTATAACATGATAAAGTATGCCCAAATTATACACAAAGTAAAGGTAAACATCAGACAGTAAAGAGTATATACAAATTATATGCAAAGTATTTATTAAATAATTGCGAAGTCAAATAGTTAATATGCAATTGGATAAAAGGGAGCACTAAGCAGTCTATTTACAGTGGGTTAGTTATTGTAGTTGATCGTATATTAAAATCATAATTCATTTAATTTGGATGCAAAATGGTTGCCAGTCACTCTGTGGCTTATTTTTCTACATCTTACTTTTCTGGAATAAGCATCTTCTTGATGACCTAAGTTCCCTGTTGGGATTACATCAAGAGAATGTCTTAGTAAATTAACCTATGTGTGAATCTCAGGTGAATAATATTTGATGTTATACTTGTTGAATAGCGTGGCTGGCATGACTGTTTTGCAGCCAGTTTGGAAATTCAGGTATAAATAGTTGACATTTTTACAATGACGCATTTTTCAGAGTTTCCATTTGCTGTTTCATCATATAGAAACTCAGGAAAAAGAAAGGATTCTCTGCCAGTGTTTGTTTTGAACTGGACAGCACACACTTGTTAATTTTCTAAAGTACACCTCTCTTTAACTGGAATAACAGCTTTAAGGCCAAATAACAACTTAACAAAGAAGGTGAAGGCGAAACCTTGGCAACTGCGAATTAATTCTACCCTGCATGAATAAAATAAAGCTGTTATTCTGATTAGATTGAATCCTTAGAAACCGAAGGTGTATGCATATATTGAATGGGTCTCTGGAGGAATGTAAATTGCAGCAGCGGTTTGTTGAATGGAGACATTTCATGTAACATCCTTACATTTCATCATCCGATACCACCTATTAATGCGCCATGGAACAGCAATTAATGCAGTCTTACTCAAATGATCAGCGTTCAGCAAGAACCCTGCTCAGAGAAAGGTAAAGTGGATCTCATTAAACTCAGTAAGGCTCTATCGCTAACTGGCTAGCATTATTTAAATTATTTACATCACTGACTTTTGCTCAGTAGATCCAGTCATTCATGTTTAAATACTGTTTTGCAATTATTTCGTGAGCAGGCAACCTACTATGTAGATTGGTGACATGTTTCTTGATAACCTAGATCGAGAGAAGACTGGTTTGAGAGTGAGCCTCCTGATAATGTTGTTTGCAGTTCACTTATTTATATATTTACTTTAAATTTTTTCTGTAATATGCCTTGTAGAACTCTAGAAATGTGTTATAAACCTGCAATATTGCCTGTAATGCACAACAGCAACATTGAATTGTAAAGTCTAAAAGCTTATTTGTTATATTTGTGATCTATAATATGGGTTCTGACAGCATTTTAGGAAGATTTATCTTTATTTATCCATTCACTATGCTACTTAATACATCTTTGCTGCATGGATTTGTACCTTTCTCTTGGCAATGGACAAACATTGTCCCAATTTGCAAAGGTAGATGTTAGAACAAAACCGAGAACCACCATCCACTAAGTCGCTCATTCATCTGTAGCAAATGTTTCGAGAGACCTCTACTTTATATTCTTGAAAGCAAAAATCATTACAGAATCATTCAATCTGAGTCAGAAATTTAATGGTACATTAAACATTTGCTTATTTGACAGACTTTTACGATCTAGTGAGAAAGACTTTAAATGAAGGAATAAATGTTGGCGTTGTGTACCTTGACCTTGCCAAAATATTTGACAGTATCTCCCGATACCAGATTTAGTTTGTTCGTTTCAAGCTTGGCTCCAGGGGAGAACACAAGAGAGTTGTATTTAAAGAGCACTGCTTGGACTGGCATACTTGTTTATGGGTGTCCCACAGGGTTCAACTCTGAGATCCGTATAGCAAAGTATGCAGATAATATTAAAAGCAACACTATTATAACTAATGCATAGTATACCACTTCACTCCAAAGTAAACAAACAGTAGTTTCAGATTGGCTAAAACACCATACCTTAACCTGAATAATAATAAGGGCAATGCGATGATTTGTGTCACTGCCAGAATTACTTACCAGACATCTCTAAACACAGCAATGCTGTTTAACATAGAAAATGTTAAAGACTCAATGTTTTAATAAGTAATAATTTATGATTCAGCAATAAGTCAGAAATACTCAGAAGTAGGTCAAATAGTTCCACACTCTTGTCTGAGGTATAATACATCCCATACTTCAAACCTATTGTTGAATATAATTGTTTTGTTTTAAGAATAACTTATTGCTGGAGGGTGTTTAAGGGAAGTTTCTAGCTTGAAAATAACTATCATATCCTGGCTGCTGAAAATGTTTATACATCTATTCAATCTTATATTGTACCATATTATTTGTTTTATCTGTGATTAAGTGGCTAGGCACAGCTTTAGTTCTGGAAGAGCCAAGTGCTAGTAAATTAAGTAGCACAGTGGTGCAGCGGTAGCATTGTTGCCTCACAGCAAGAGGTTCTCCGGTTCGATTATTGGCTGGGGTGCCTTCTGTGTGGAGTCTGCATGCCGCCCCCCCCCCCCGTGTTTGTGTGGGTTTTCTCCGGGTGCTCCAGTTTCCTCCCACAATTTAAAGACATGTATCTGGAATGTTTCTCCATGGGCCTCTGCTGAAAATTGGCTTTATTCCAAGTCAGACTTTCTTGGTAAACAAATGTTAAATAAATAAATTAGTGAAAGCATGAGATTGGATTACTAGTGTATGGCAACTGATGGATAACATTTAGGGTCAATTTGTCTCTGTAATATGTCTTGTACATCTTTAGAAATGCATTCTAATCTCACAATATTCCTTGAAATCTGCAATAGCATCATCCAACTGAAAAGCTGGAAATAACAGAAGTTAATGGAAGTTAGACTAATATTGACCCTATAACTAATTATAACTTCTAGTTACACCTCAACTGCAAAATTAGCTACCATACAGTTAAAATGCAAGTAAGAGCAATATAATTTAAAGCACATGCACTAATAAATAGCATTATATTTTTCTTTGGCACTATATTTTAAGAGGAGTTGAGTGGTAATGTGGTGTTAGTTAAAGGATGACCTATCTTGGGTAGATTTCGGAATGTATATTAGTTCAAGATTTGTTCAAGAAGTTAAATGTCTAATACTTCAAAGGTTACATTTCCATGATGTCAAACTGAGCTTCACCTTTGGGCTACCTCGTAACCTTTTGTTTCCAAACTCTTCCAGTTAGGGTGGCTAGGCACAGGTTTAGTTCTGGAAGAACCAAGCACTACTAAGTTAATCTATGTTTATGAAGCTACTAGAGGAGAAAAAATATGGGCATATGAATACAGCAAATCTTCCATAACAAAACTGGTAATATTTAAAGTACATCATAAAATGTAAAATGTGGACAATAAAGTCATGAAATGTGAGAGGATTGCAAGATAAGAAAAAGAAGAAGCTGTTAATGCACTTAATATTCAAGTTTGAGGCCAATATCTTTTTCATACAAGAAACCCATATGTTAGAAGATGAATGGAAGGGAGACACAAATAGGAGGTAAAAACCATCATTGCATCTGGGTACAGCTCTAACTCCAAGGGTGTAGCTATCATAGTTAAAAATCATTCCGGGACCCTATATTTGAGTTTAAGTCTGATATAAATGGTAGGTGGTGTTACTTCACAACATTGAATCCTAGTTTGCCGAAGCCAACTCTATTTCTGAATGTGTATGGCCCATGTTCGAAACAGCAAAATTTCATCTCTGAAATTCATAATCTGCTCCGCAAATGCCCATGTTCGAAACAGCACAATTTCATCTCTGAAATTCATAATCTGTTCTGCAAATTACCAGCACAGGTAAAACCAACACACATAACCTCCAAGCATCACTTGCCTTAAATGATCTCATCTCAGACTTCCTCCTCACTCCTGTCTCCTTTGGAGAAGCTTTAGAGAAAAACAATTATTATACTTACTATTCTAAATGTCATAACTCCTGGTCTCAGTTAGATTTCTTTTTAATCTCTGAAGAATTTGCAAGAGGAAAATTAAAATATTCTAGTGATCCCAGGTTCTTATCGGATCATTTTAAGATTATGATAAGCATCAGTTGGGCAGATAAATCTACATCAAACAACTACAATAGATGCAACTGGTCCCTAAAAAACAATACACTTTTTAACCCGGAAGTGGTTAAAGAAATGTCTGATATCTTAACAGAGCTAGACAACAATCTTAACAGCATTAACATTCCTCTTGATGTACAATGGGCAGTATGTAAGGCAATAATTACAGGTTTTTTAATTCAAAAATCCTTCTACTTCAGAAAATTGGGGAAGGAAAAAGAAAGTAAACTAGTTAATGAACTCAAAGATTTAGAAAGGAAATTGCAGACAACTCATGCACTGAGTTGGAAAAGCAACTAAGTAAAGCTCAAAAAGAATTATTTGATCTACACCAACAAAGTTACTCATGACAAGAATTAAAATACATAGCGAGGTGTTCTGAATGGGCGCAACTCCCATCTAGAACGTTTGCGAGAATAATAGACAACAAGCAAGAAGCCACTAGAATAACTCTTGTACAGTACCAGGATAAGATATTCAAAACAGACAGACAAATTATAGAAATATTTAAACAAATATACGCAGACATTTATAGTATGAACACCCAACAAACCCCTAGCTATCTAACTGAAGAATTCTTAAGAAATCTTAAATTCTCTAAGATCAACAATAGCCAAGCAAATCTCTTATCAGCCCCATTTAAGCAACAGGAGATAATTCAGGTAATCAAGAACTTAAAAGTAGGCAAAGCACCAGGCCCTGATGGGTACACATCAGACTTTATTTTCTTTATTTATTTATTTATTTATTTATGTATTGCATTTGTTGACCCGGAAAGTCCACTGGGCCAAGGAAGAGCCCATTTTCAGTGGAGGTTAGGGGAGAAAAGCTCCAACATTAATGACACAGTGCAAACAAGTAAGAAAAATTGTCTACAGTGATAACAATAATTGTTAATACATAGGATGTAGAAGACATTTAATCTGAAACTTTCTGTTATATTTTTGAAAGTGTATAATCGCATTAGACTTAATGGGATAACTGATCTATACATGAACAGCTTAAAAACAATATTGATTCCAAATAATAAAGTTGACAGATCTAATCTTCATAATTATAGACCAATCTCCCTGATGAATGTGGATATCAAAATACTAGCCTCTCTTCTTCCAGAATGACTTAAGAAGATTATACCCTCAATCATCTCTCCAGAACAATCTGGGTTTATGTCTAATAGGCATACATGGGACAATACCCTAACTCTAGATTCCATGATTCAACTTATTAAAAAGGATAGGAATCCAAGATATGCCTTAGTTCTAGATGCTTGCAAATCATTTGACAGTGTTAGCTAGAACTTTCTATTCTCATCCCTCTCCCACTTTGATATCCCTAAAGACTTCATCAACCTAATAGAAACCTTATATAATAAGTTCCATATATACCTTTACATTAACAGAACCCTATCAAGCCCCATTAAAATAACTTATGGAACAAGACAGGAATGTCCACTCTCGCCACTTCTATTTAACCTTTACATACAGCCTCTCTTTCTACACATCTCACAAAGATCTTTCCATTCAATCCCTAGAATTTTGAATTCCAAAATAATGTTATCCGCATTCGCAGATGACTTAAACATCTATTTTGAACTCCCAACTACAGATCTTAAGAAAATTGTGTCATCAATAAATGAATATTCAGAGGTTTCAAATTACCAAGTTAACCAAAAGAAATAACATATATTTTCCATCAAACTCTTAAATGACAGAGAAAGCTACTTTCCAGACTCCCCCTTTAAAACAGTCTATTCTATCAAATATCTTGGAATATCATATGACCACAACACTTATCCATGCTACAAAACAATGTGATTAAATTATGGACTAATATTACACAAGATCTAAATAGATGGAAACTACTGAAACTTTCTACGATGTCAAAAGCCGCAATTATCAGAATGAATGTTTTATCAAAATTATTATATCACTTTAATGCCACAATATCAATTATCCCAAATTACTTCTTTCACAAAATAAATAAGGAACTTGCCAAATGTATTTGGTATCCTAAATCAGTCCGAATTAGCTATGTAAAATGAATGTGTCCCAAAGAGAAATCTTGACGAGTGGATGGGAGATCGTAGGTTTACCCCGGGGGTCATCTCTGTGTCACTACTAAACAGAGGCACAGTAAACTAAACCCTAAAGGGGTGTAGTATTCTCATCCTAAGGGGTGGGGAAAGCCACACACACTCTGGCTAGGCTTATAAATGCCCTAGGGCAGATAGCCTAGTACGAACCTATGAACCTATGAACCTAAAGAAAAGGAAGGACTGAATCTACCAGACTTACAGCTTTATTATAAAATTACCAGTGCAATCAGACTTATTTTAATCTGAAATTTTGCAAAAGACAATGAACATTGGTCATCAACATTGGTTAGGATCTGGCATCAGCATGTGCTTAGGAGTAATATTAATCCCAAATCCATCCTTTTCATAAGTTCACCTAATATTAGGAATCTCATATTGAATGGTATTTTAAAGCATAACGTCAAGAATTTTCAGGAATGGATAAGAACCCTCAAACTGCATAAGGTCCTTTCTCTCCTTCAACCTATCCATTTAAATCCAAACATCAGAATCAATAGCAAAATGTTAAATCTGTTGGAATATCCATTAATCAAGGAATGTACTGTGTGGGATATTTATAAACGCAAAGACAAAACATCACAAGAACTATGTGAAGTCTTAAAGGTTAATAAAAAGTACAGCATCACCTTAAGACAGATTAGGGAGATCCTTCCATCAACAATTAAGGACTCACCTGTTAATGAGAATGATTTAAATATCTAAGACATTCTGGAAAACCTATCCAGTAAAAAGAAAGCAATCTTCAATACCTATAAACTTAGTTCCATTACATATGAAAACTCATTATTATACTCCAACTATTGGGACAGCAGGGGAAGCACACTTTCAGAACAACAGAAACTTGAAGCTATCAACCTCTCTGTAAATTTTTCTCCATTCAAAAAACTAATCTACACACAACTAATGATTAACAATAACATATAGCACACTCCCATGATTCTGAATAAATTTGATTCTAAATCCTTGCCATCATTTACATGTTGTTCCTATCCCCAAGCAGATCTCCTACACGTTCTATGGTTCTGCAAATACTCACAAAATTTGTCAGGCTCTCTTAAGGTATGATTAGACAAGATGGGATACCATAAATCAATCTTATGCTGGGAGTTAACAATTCTTCATATTACAGACTTAAAACTTACCAAATTGGAACTGCATACTCTAATCACTATATGCTTACTTGTTAACCTTTATATAACTAAAAATTGGTTAGATCGCACCAAACTTACATATATATCCTCTCAAAGATTAATTAGAACGAAAGTTAAGAAACATTCCTATTACCAGAAACGTTGGAAGCTACTCTTAAAAAATATCCTAGCCACCTTTCAAAGGTTTAGTTTGGCTGTACTTTAATTACTATGGAACTGTTGAATTAAATAAGCCCTTTCTCTAATACAGTTATGGACTTAAATTAATATTACTACATCTTAGAAGTATAAAGCAGGATAGATATTTATGTTTGTTCTTTTATGTCTTCATACTTGGCTTAGTAGCACTGTTGTAGATATTGTATATAGTTGCAAAACTAGAGTAGTGATGTATAGCAGCTGCTATTTGTAATACTTGTGTAACCAGTATTGTTTTTTATTTCACGTTTCTCTTTTTGTATTTGTACTTGATGCACATGTTAATAAAACGTTATTGGAAAAAAAACATAAAGTACACCTCTCTTATTGTGAATGTTTTTTACAATGGTGAGCATATTTTCCTTGGAGAATAAGTTGTCATGAGCTGTTAATCCCTGATTTTTCCAGTATGGGGCTGTTTCCATAGTTGCAGTAAGAGAACACAGAGTATGTCTATGTAGCCACCAATACCACCAGAAAAAAGCAAAAAGGTCATGTAGTGGTCACGCTGTCAGTGTCACAACAAACTACATTTTTTGAAAAAGTCTCAGAAAAAAAGAGGGATAAAAGCACTTACCATTTTATTTTATTGTTTTATTGTTTAATTAAAGATTATTACGTTACACTAAAATTCGTAGTTGGTTGTGCCACTGGCAGTGTGACCATTATGTGAGCCTTTTTGCCTTTTACTGATAGTTCCAGTAAGGCCTTTTATGATAAAGTGACTGCCTCGACTATTATGATTCTGTATGAGTTATCTGAACTGTAGTATTTTTTTCTGATTTCCATATGTTTGCTGTGTTGTGTCTGTCTAATAGATTGTTAGTGATTATTGCTTGTCAGGTATCAACATTTTTAGGCTGTCTGCATTTTGAATGAGAGCATAAACAACTGAGTACTGGCTGAGTCAAACTTCTTCTGTGCATTGATACATCTGTTTTGTGAAATTTCAAAAGAGAAGAGGGTCAAGTGCTCTATGGAATTCCACTGTTAGAAGCAAAACTGCGAGGACTGCATTCCGGCATAGAAGTACTTTACATCTTGTTACAGAAGTTTTGATGGCATTATGGTGTTACTCGACTGATACAGCTCATATTCTACATCTGCTTCAGAACATGGGATGACTAACTACATGGACTGCTTTCAAAAAGTCCATAAATACAACAGCCGTTTTACAGTCTTTATTGCAGATACATGCCAGAAATTCCAAAAGTTTTGAAAATACTGTTTGGAGTCTGAGGTCAGACTAAAAATCACACTGTGTAGATGTGAAAAGATTATGCTTTGTTAGATGTCTAGTCAATTGCTGGAATTTTAGATAAGGTGCCTGATATATGTATAGATCGGCAGGGTTCTGCCTCGCAGTATTTTCCACCTTTGAATAAAAAAAATGATTAACTTGTTTTCACAAGGAAAGGTATCTTCCTTATAGTTTTTTTGTTTGTTAATAATGCTAACAGATGTGCAATATAAAGTAATACTTTCTTGAGGTGTGCTAGGGAAATTGTGCATTGTGGGTAATCTATGTTTGTTGAGCTTTGACAAGTATTTTAAATAGCTGAAACTGTTGCTGACTGAAAGCTATACTCTGGGTAATCACTTGCTTTTGAAAAGGAAGAAAGTGAAACAGATATATCAGTGTTGGCTGAGTTTATGACTGATTCAAAGTAGTTAGCAGCCATATTTGCTGTGTCTTGGAGTATAGGTAGGTCCAACTAATTGCCATTAATGACTTTGTTTTCACCTAATACAACAGCATTTCAGAACACTGATGGGCTTTTAAGTTTATTTATTTTTTCTTGCAAAGTACAGGAACAATATTGCTTGGCTTGCTAAATATACCCTGGCATATATTTCTTATGTGTCTGCATTTGCAGAGAGAGAGAGAGAGAGAGAGAGAAAGTAGTGTCACCAACAATATTACATGTTTTTGTGGCTGATCCTCAGTTTGTTATGAGATGTCAGGTTGATTTGTCCATCCAGAGTCATGCAGGGGGTTAAATTTTAACAGTTCTTGCCAGTACATTTTTGTTGAGGAGATCTGCCAATCCAAGTTCATTCATTTTAATCCTTTACTGATGGTGTGTACTGGTAGTTTACTCAGGCTGATGGTATGTACTGGTAGTTTACTCAGGTTGATGGTATGTACTGGTAGTTTACTCAGGTTGATGGTAGGTACCGGTAGTTTACTCATGTTGATGGTATGTACTGGTAGTTTACTCAGGGTGATGGTATGTACCGGTAGCTTACTCAGGTTGATGGTAGGTACCGGTAGGTTACTCCGGTTGATGGTAGGTACCGGTAGTTTACGCAGGTTGATGGTAGGTACCGGTAGTTTACTGAGGTTGATAGTATGTACTGATAGTTTACTCAGGTTGAAGGTATGTACCGGATGTTTACTCAGGTTGATGGTAGGTATTGGTAGTTTACTCAGGTTGATGGTATGTACTGGTAGTTTACTCACTTTGATGGTATGTACTGGTAGTTTACTCAGTTTGATGGTATGTACCGGTAGTTTACTCAGGTTGATGGTAGGTACCCATAGTTTACTCAGGTCGATGGTGTGTACTGGTAGTTTACTCAGGTCGATGGTATGTGCTGGTAGTTTACTCAGGTTGATGGCATATACTGGTAGTTTACTCAGGTTTATGGTAGGTACTGGTAGTTTAGTCAGGTTGATGGTATATACTGGTAGTTTACTCAGGTTGATGGTATGTACTGGTAGTTTACTTAGATTTTGTGGTGTAATCCTTACTGATATAATTGTAGGTGCTCATGTTTTTCCATACTGTAAAAGTACGTTGGTGATCATTAAGGTAATTAGGAAGAGTTGATCTAATTATATAGTAAGTATCTAGTCGAACATGTTATTTATTCCTGACTTGGGATCATGTTATTTTGGAGCTGTTTAGGTTGTGAGAATTCTGGGAACTGTATTTCTGTTACTAGGTTATCCATCAGGATCCAGTTGCTCAGGTAAAAATGAAATCCCCTAGGATCATGAGTTCAATAATGTAGTTGTCATGGACCCAGCTGAGCATTTCAAGAAATGTGGGTACACCTAAGGTGCAGTTCCAATGGCGAAATGGTGACTGAAATGAGAAGTATCTCTTTCTGCCAGGAATGGTTGGTTTTTGATTAGGTGAAGTCTTCACTTGTTAATTTGTGTAATAGCACTAGCATTATTTCTAATCTCTTATTAGCATGATCCCTGATGGGGGCAGAGCAGCCAGGTATGGTAAATTTATGAGCATGTAAACCACCTTTATATGTGGGTGTGGGCATTTTTTTTTTTTTTTTTTTTTTTTTTTTGATGACATGAGTTTCATCTGTTCTACTTGTATCTCAGGAGAGCAATAGATCAAACTAGGCCATACACCAACAGTGTCAGCTTGCTGCAGTCCTCTATAGTTTCACATCAAATGAATGCTTGTGAACTCACTGCATTCACAAATCAACTAAGTGATGATTTTGTTTCTCCACAAGCAGGAAAGTTAGCCCAAGGTGTACTGGGAAGGACAACACCCCTATCACTAATTATTCTAACCATATTCCAAATTATACAACCAAGGTAAAAAGAGAGAAATGCTACTGTATGTAAGTCCCAGCTTCACTGAGTTACTGCTGAGATGAATTCATACCTAGAAGCCCATTAGGAATCAATCCTAAATATGCTGGAGATAACTGATGATATGCTGTATGTTGTGGCCTGATCAAATATGACATAGCCATGTGCCAAGGTTAGGAATCTAACCCAAGGCACATATGGCAACCAGGTCTCTAAAGATGGGATATGACATTTTCTTAGGAAACAATCACAATTTGTGGTAGAATGCAGAAAGACAACATGGGAACTATGCAGCATAAATAGTAACGCATTATATGTATAGGCATACAGTCCTTGCTCAGTGGGTAGCTGTTTAACTTTTTCATGGTAGTATAAGTAATGTCGACACCCATTAGTCACCAGCATCACCAGGTTCCACTCTGCACGAATTGTGATGGACAGCTACTCATAAATTGTCACATGCTGGAGTGCCTACAACAAATGCCCATTGTCATGGCTGCAGCAGGTACATAGACTTGGAGTTGTTGTATATAGTATCCAATGAAGACTGTTGTTGAGAACATACTCAGCGATATGGACTGCGTTTTTATATAACTTGATATTCTAGATGTACATGCTCATTGCTGGATTGCCATCAAGAGCACAAACATGGAAGGGAAGGTCAGCTGTTTTTCCTTTTCTGGAGATATCCAGTATGGGGGTAAATGGTCTCAACACACATTGAAGAGGTATGATGGTGAGCATGGAGGCAGAAAGAATATAGAAACAAATTATTTATTTAATGTATCTATATACCAGATAAAGTTACCATTCATTCACCATTTTCTTGGGCTCTTTTTGAACTCATGGTTGACTGTTTTACCCACAATCAACATGTTTTGATGAATTCAGATGGATTGTTTAATGGGGGTAGAATACTTATACAAGAATTGTTTACCAGTCATTTCATAGGAGGTTGACACCCCCCACCCAGTTTTGTAGTCTTTCCCCATACCACCTGTCTGCAAACATACCACCTCTGAGACTGTACTATCTAGAAGAAAAGTGCAAAATTGTAAGGCATTTTTTTCTGAGTGGTAGTGGGGAATGGGATGTGGGAAAGGGCTGAGACCCAACATTGCATGTTAGAGGACAGTGCAACTCCCCTAGAAAAAGCACTGGTAAACCATATGCGATGCTTCACTATCCCACCTCAGTCAAAAAGCCTGTAGAGTTTTGATCTGTGAAATATGGGCATATGGGCAAAAAGCCCACAGTAAGTGAACTGGTCATCACTCTTACATTTTTTTTTTATTTTACTATTTTCTTATACTTGATAATTATTCCACTGAATTACAATGCTGTTCTTATCTCTAGTAGTCATTGGACTTTCTTCAAGAGTTCATACTCACATATCTGATATGCCACTTATATATTACCGTATAACCTTTCATAATAAATAAATCACTATTCCTTTTAAGACATTATGTGTCATATAAAAAATGAAGCCGTGGATAATACCAGGCTAAAAGAAAAACAATCTAAATGAAACAGAATAAATTATTTATTTTTTTCTTTTCTATCTCTCTCATGTTCATCTGCAGTGTGTGTTCTCAAAGTAAGAGTATGAACTTTGTTTTTCTTGAATGTCAAAGACAGGGTATGTCTATGAAATATTTGAATATGCAAACATGCTAGCACCTCTTGTCAATGCAACAAACAATGTCGAAAGACAAGTGAGATGTAATTGCTACAATGACTTAGCTTTAAACATACTGAGGGGATTAAAGATTCAAAGAAAGTATATGTTGATGTGTTTTAATAAACTGGTCACCATAATGAATAAAAGCACTATTTTCCCAGCAACAAGATGATGATTATGTCATGGACATTGGGGATGGTGGGGGGATATTTTATATAAGTGTATAGTAAAAATAAAAGTAGAAGATGATGTTGTCTTATTTATGTGGAACCATCTAACAGTACTAGCTTTTTATCTAGAGTCAATTGTTATCTGAAGCTTAGATTTTTCTGTATGCATTCTCTGTTTTATTGCCTTTTATTTATCTTTCTTTTGTGTGCCAACCTGCATATATTTTATTCAGTCTTTCTTCAGTTTTCTTTATTATTTAAGAAAAGGTTTCTTTATTATTTAAGAAAAGGTCATTCATCTACCTTTAAGCTCTTGTCGTAGGTGTTTATTAAATGTAGGAGGGTTTATACACTTTGTTTATCTGACAAGAGAGTAATCATTATTTAAATTGTTACACAGCAAGCTGTTTGGCACATACCAGTGAAAGAAATGTTAATTTGTATATTTCATAGCTGGCTTGATTTAAGTGCGGCCAGTGTCTAGAAGCGCCTGGCATCCACTGGAGTACAGCAATATTACCAGGCCAGAAAATAAACTATGGGGAATTGAAGAATAATTTCAGCTTTCAATGTGAATGGTGTGTGTGTGTGTGTGTGTGTGTGTGTGTGTGTGTGTGTGTGTGTGTGTGTGTGTGCGTGTGCGTGTGCGTGTGCGTGTGTGTGTGTGTGTGTGTATGTGTCGTGGGGTGTTTGCACATGTGTAAAAGTATGAGAAACTCAGACAAAATATAAAAATAAGCACAAAGTGTGCAACCTTGTCTGCTTAGTTATTCACTGAATAGTTTGATCAAAAACATATTAAGTTTCATATCAACAGTAATACTGCAATCTCTGGTTCATGAATTGACTTAAGTTGGTACCTTTCCATAAATGAGAAAAAGGCTTAGGTATCATAGTATGTCTTTCTATATACTGAGAAGAACTATAGATTTCAGACATCTGTAGCAACTTGTTTACAAGTGAAACCTCTCTAGTGGTTTCCCAAATATATACTAAAATCCTTCATTGTGAGCAACTTGTTTTCTTCAATAATACAGTGTGGCATTCATACGAGCTCTTAGTCAAGGATAGGCTATCAGCAACTGAATCCTAGTTCATTTGCCCTACACTTGTTTTCTCCACCAATATAGCTAACTTGTTTTTTTAATTTTGATAAAGAATCTGATTGTCATAATTCAAAAGATGATTTCATTTATTGGTAGTATGGTCTCTAAAAGATTTCCTAAAGTATCTAGAAATTGTATATAAAACCATGCCATGATTCCAGGTATTTTAAAGATGTTCATTCTGATCAATTTCCAGCATGGCTAATGCTTGTTCTATGGAAAAAAATTCATTTAAAATAAATTCAACACTAATAAGCTAAAAATAAAGACTACAGAGTACTTTTTTATGGTGTTTATTTTAAATCTCCAAATCCCCAAAGTATTTTAGTGAAAACTATTTGACTTCACTCCATGTACAATACAGATTCTGTTGTATATTTATAGAAACTAGCATCATACTAAATTACGGCTGGTAACTCGGCACATAAAAATCCACTACCAAACATTAGCGGACCGGAGTTCCGCTATGGCAACCCCGGGATAAGCCGAAAGACACAACATCATGGACTTCCAGACTGGAATCAGAAACCTCTTATCCATGGATTAAATAGAGCTGAAAAATAATAATAATAATAATAATAATAATGATAATAACATCAATCTTGTTATAGTTTATTCACATAATCTCATTAACATTGGCAGAGAAGTCAAGATTATTGTTTACTATGGCACCTCCCTTTCTATATCATATTACAGAACCCAGAATACATTAATCAAATGCATAAGGGCAAAGCTCCCCCCCCCAAAAAAAAATGAACTACTGAATTTGTATTGGTATCAAATTTAAAGTTGTCTTTATCTGCATATGTGCAGTGATTATCTAAGTCATTTTATAAGGATTTTTTTTCCACTGTGTTAGCAATAATAAAACTACGTTAACAATCATCAGCTTAGTACACCATACCTTGTTATCATTATATATGGATTGCATTAGTAAATAAAAAAGGAGTCATATACTAATTCATGAAATACGCCACAGTTGAGATTTTTTTAAGATCTGATATGATTTGAATGATTCTGACTGGAAATATTGTATTAGACAACCAACTAGTAATCCAAATCCCTGTTGATGGATTGATTTCTAAGCTTCTGATATCTTCAAATTTACCTACATGCATTAGTTTATTAAATATTTTAGATAAATCCAAATATATGTCATTTGGGAGAACTGATATGGCACTGAAAATATCACTTTTAAATTAACTTTACTAGTTAAAATTTAAAAGGCATGAACGTGAGTTGATAAATTCATGCTGTAAATACTTTGCGTTAAATAAGTAGATGAAGGAATTAGTCTGAATAGGTTGTATTCAACACACTTACTATAATAGTTATAAGAATTATTGGTTGACAATTTGCTAATATAGGTTTGTATTTTCCTTTATGCGTGGGAATAACATACTCTTTCCCCCTAATATTCTGGATCAAAAACCTGAGACACTGCTTTGTGAAATTAAAAAGCTATATATCACAGAATGCCATTAGCATTTTTTACTAATAAAGATTCTATATATCTCATCCAGGCCTGAATAATAATTTCTTTTTGCCTAGCCTAAAGCATGGTGAATGAGTTCCATCACTATTAAAAACTTAGTTTAAGCAGTGATTAGGACTACATTTTCCTAAAACAATTATGATGAGCTGTAGATGTATGGCAGATAAATCAGAATTATTGCTGATGTCCACAAGTTCAATCCCAGATGTAACCTACATGTTATCTTGTAGTAGAGCTATCTCATTACTGTAGCTTTATTAGTGCTAGAGCAATAAGAATTAAAGACCCTGGGATTATTATGGATACTATTAGCCAGTTTGACTCATACTTTATTTTTATATTTCCTAAGGGTTCTCTGAAAAGCATTAAAGCTTGCCAACACCCATGTCATTCTGATAACAGCCTTGACATTGCTATACATTTTCTAGTGTTGTGTCTTTTTAGCAAGTACTTTCTGTTTTAAATTTTCTCAGTCTGGCATGGTGGGAACAATCTTCTTTTGTTAAAGTGGACAGTAAATACAAACCTATGTACAAAATATTGTAGTTCATCATAATGCAGTGTTGAAACAGATAAAGAAAATGCATCCCTCAGTGCATTGCAAGGAACAGAGCCTTGTAAAACATGGCATCTATATGAAACAGGGCATTACTGCCTTTATGTGCTAAAAGGCATTTCCTTCAAACCTTAAGAGTATGCATTTTATATATATTGTCCAGTATAGGGCTGCACAGTGGTGCAGCAGTTAACATTGTTGCCTCACAGCAATAGGTTCTCCAGTTCAATTCTCAGCTGGAGTGTCTTCTGTGTAGAGTCTGCATGCCCTCCCTGCGCTCATGTGCGTTTCTTTTGGGTCCTGTGGTTTCCTCCCACATTCCAAAGACATGCATCTGGAGTGTTTCTCCCCAGACCTCTGCTGAAAATCGTCTCTGTCCTATTCAGATTTTCCTGGTCAACAAATGTTAAATAAAGTATCACTGTGTGCATATGGCCTCCTAAACTAAATATAATCCTGATGGATTAATTGCTGTCTGTGTGTTTCAAACCCTAATGCTCTTTTAAGATTGAATGATATTATGTGAATGTCTCTTTAGGAAGCTATTACACTAGAGGTCCCTCCATAACTGCTGAATCTGGGCCACATGAACTAAGAACTTTATTTTGAGCAGTATTACTTTCCTGGTACTCGCAGTTTATGACAATAGCATCACTACCTAATCTAGTATTAAAACGGTGCACAGCATTACCTTATAAACGATAAACGGAGTCTACTAGTCTAGATTATTGTAGTATTACAGAGCAGCATTTAATTATAAAATAACTGTACCTCTAGCTTCCTATAATGGTGATTAGGCTATTAAACAGATCTATGAAAATATGTAGTGTCATCACATATATTTACTGCTAAATGTTCTTGAATGATACCTGCTTATTCTACGTGGGAATATTTCAGTGACTGTCTTCATTATACTTGAATGATTTGTTGCCACCTAGTCTAACTTAAATTGGTAAGTCTTACTTTATTGCAAAACTGGCATGTTCCTGTATTACAAAATACATTAGTTTTGTGTTAGAGCTATATGCAACTTATTTTCTTGTATCATATGAATGCGGTTATTTTGCTTTTGTCCCAGGTATGGCTGATAACAATCTTTAGTCTAACCTTCTTATCCTGTTAACAGATAGATAAGTAATAGCACTTGTATAATCCTTGTGGCAGGCATTATTAGCGCATGCACTTTTGACGTGCTGTGCAGTGCTATTTCTGGAAATTATTATATTGCATTTAGTATTCTGATATTGCCTGCATACAGTATTCCATTTATGAATAATTTGCCCTGACAAAATTTAGTTGGTTAGTTGCATTAGTTAGAATATTAACATAATATGCCACACATTCAGTATAGATGCTTTTTGTTACAAATTGGGACACCTTATTTGTGGAAGCTTTTATTTTTCGAACAAAATCATGTTTATTACTACTTCACATTTACATTCTGGACAGTCCTCGTGTATAGCATGGCATTGGTCTTTACTAAACTTTGCTTATAAATGTTTTTCTTTATTTGCTATTCAGAAAACCACCCATTACCTATGGTACATTAAGCTTTTACCTATCCACCCATTACCTATGGTACATTAAGCTTTTACCTATCCCCTTTAACTTACTTAGTCCCCACTAACTTGTTTTATCAATTTGTTAGAATTCAGTATAATATTATCAACTTAAATATACAGATTTTTCTAAAGCCTTACAATTTTAAACCTTCTGACAAAAAGAAAAATAACAAAAAATCTATAATTCAGTGCTTTATCCTTTTGCATAATTATATTTGTTATTCCACCCCTTTATTATTTGTTTTCATAAAGGTGGGGCCTTGGTTTACCATATTTTTTGGCGTTAGCCAAAGTTATCTTTTTACCAAGTTTTTTTCTGTTTTCTTCTTTCATTTTTGTTTCCCTTTCTTCTCTTTTCCCCATTCATCCCTTTTTCTTGTTTTTACCTTGGTTCTGGTCTTCAAACCTGCCATTCAACCTCTTCTGCTTTATCATCCTAGATTGGTTACTACACATTCTATATTGCTCTCCACAAATTTTCCATTTCTTTCTATAGCTACCCTAACCCTTTTCATGTTGTAATATTTTCTCCTGCCTTACCATTTTTTGCACTAACTTCTTCCATCACAGTGTATTCCTTCTGTTTCCATTTATGGGTTATTTTATTTAATTAACCTTTGTTGACCAGATTAGTTCCACCATGCTAGTGGCCTATTTTCAAGAGAGACACAAGGTGGTGTTTCCTCTACTAGGCGAAAATTGGCCAGGTCACCGGGGAACTTCTCCTACTCATTTTGATGGTACTCTGGGATCTTTTAAATCCACCTGAGCAGTCACCAGCTCACTGCACCACAGTTTAACATCTCATCCAAAGGATATTGCCTTCTCCCCCACCAAGATAATCATGTTTACAAGTGTCTTTTACTGCCAACTCTGTTTCCCCAAAACCTCCGTTGTAAACTTTGATTTTATCCAATTTTCCCTTACCTGGCCATAATTTAACTAGCAGCTCTATCAACTGTAATTTATATGATGCTAATTTAGGGCACTCCAAAAATATGTCTCCAATTACCCAATACATTTTCTCTACATATCCAACAATCTCTAGTTACATCAACAAACATTTTAGCTAACTTATTAAGGATATAAAAATATTTATGATGGCACTTCCATGCAAATATTCTAATCGTTCTGATCTTGATTGCCTTTTTCCACTGTCTCGCTTGTATGCTCATCCCTAATGTTTTCCCAGGCCTTTATATTTATGTGATAAAGCACAAGTCCTTATACTCATAGATCTTGTTTTTACATTGTTATTCTCCCCTGATGTAATTTGCTTTATTACATAACAAAAAACAACAATTAAATAATTGTGAATATTTAGCACAATATTTTTTTCAGCAAATATCCAACTGTGAACTATTTTCAAAATAATCTGTACTGACTTTCATGGGAGTTCAGAGCAGAATTATCATGACAAGAAACTCCTGCAGCAATCCTTCTTTTCTTACTTTATTATAGAGTTAATTACTTCACATTCTGCTTCCATAGGAACCATGCAGTCATTTCGTGTAATTTCACTGTTTGTAAAAAAACTGCCAATGATTTCAGTATCTTGAGGGCTGCTAATTTATAGCTTAGTTGAGTCATTTCCATTTCAGTATGTGCAATGACTTGTTCTTTAGATGGACTTTTTGTTTAAACAAAGGAAAGGGTAGTTTCCTTTCTTGTTAAAGACCACCTGCCCCATTTTCTGCTTCTGTGTCTTGCACTTGGGCCTTCAAGGCAGGCAGCCAGTCTTGAGGCATTCACAGTTGTCCATCAGAGTGTGTAACTGTTTTAACCTCTACAGGAAATACCTTAAATGATGCTAGGTAGATTAAATTGGATCATAACTGCCTCTACTTGTACTTTTCATTGATGGTATAAATCACACAAACCTTCTGTGTGTCTCTGCACAATAAAGCACGCAAACTTTCTGTGTGTCTCTGCACAATAATCTTGCTCTATAAAAAATGTTTCCTTCTCCGCAAAGACTTTTTTCCCTGTTTTCTAATGTTGTATGTGCAGCCTTCCTTCAGTTTGTATGTTGCAAATCTGTCACCTGACATTGCCTCCTTCTCTTAACTGAATAGCTCAGCACAACAATACAATGGTCTTTTTGTATTTTTATCTCACCGACTGATATTGATGATTAGTTACTTAGCAGTCTGGCTACTAGTGCCACTATGTCTCTTCTCTTCACCTTTTTTGGGAATCTCTTTCAGCCACAAGTTCTTCTACCATGAGTAGTATTTCAAATCTATCGGTCTCTGTTCCAACATTTCTTGTTTAACTCATTGCTTCCTACAAGACTATAGTCAACAGGTTAGCAGAGTTCCTGTGTAAACTCATGGCTCTGTATTCCTGAAATGAGTATACTTGTCACTGCTTTTCAAAGTCTAATTTCTTGTCATTGTAAAGGTACATATCAAACAATAAGGAAGCAAGGCGGCATCTGCAATTTGCTAAGCATGCCAGTGAAATGATCAGCCCGAGATTTACAGAACTGAAGTTTGTAAGGAGTATTTGCAAAAAGTTATGAAAAGATAGCACATTTCCATGTTTACATTAACAATGCAAAAATACAGTGTGATACTGTCGTATTGGGGTGCTGTATTCTAGCAGTGGGTGTTAGTGAAATGAAATTAAAATGTGGTGGGTAATGTGAAGACATTCTAATCTATAAATGATTTTTGGTAAAATAGTTATGACTAATACCTATATTTTCTTAAAGGCATTCATTTCATAAAAGCTGTGTCTTGCAGGTGAATAAATGGCGCCGTCTTATATAAAACATTAAAGCACAAAATATTGCTACCGACACCTGTTATCTAACCCAGATAGTTTTGTAGCTTAATATGTTTTGAAATATTATAGAAATATTAAATGCATAATTGACATAGATTTAACAATATCATAAAACGGCAGTATGCTATCCCATCGTCTCATGCATCATTAGAAAGCTCATGAATGGGTGAGCAATTCTCTCACTAATACCTTGGATTTATTTTGCACACTTGCAGAGAAATAACCCATTGTTTGACCATAATACTGCATTTTTGGCAAACAAAATACAGAATTTCTTTCAAAAATACACAATAATAAAATCAACAGACAGACCTTTGATACTAGCATCAGTGTATAACCCATTGTCTACCAAAGAGGTATCATAGTTTACATTTCATGTAACTCACATAATTTATCAGATATTATAAATGTAAATAAGAGTGTTTTCAGTAAAATATTTTGGAGAAGTGCCACCAGGAAGCATGTGGTTTCCTTGCTTGGAGGACTTCAGGAAACAAATGTATTGACAAGTCTTCTGTTGTTTAAAATTAAGTTAGATAACCTGATTGTATACAATGTGAGTGTAGCTTTTTATATAATTTTGTGCCTCTGTTAGTGTGTCTGACTGCATCAAGAGTGCATGTCCACCCTCTGTAATTCTGCAGTTGTACTCCTTTACATAATCATCCAGTTCTGTGTTAATCCTGTCCAGCTTTTCCATTATCAAAGTAAAAGAAACACTGCTCACAAGTTGCCCTTCATCTGGACTATTCAAAACCTCTGTTGTGTCACACATCTTTGCTCTCTGTCGCAGGGGCAGGCCAACTTCTTCTGGGTCCTTTGTGGCTTTTACTATTAACCCAATAGGCAGCTGATATTCAGAGACATTAAAAATCCATCTTGAGGATATCAAGCTAATAATATCACATTTTGTCTACTGACAGTTGCCACTATTTCAATTTTATTTATTTATGAGAGCCAACTCCTGCAGACCACCTCAGTTTTAGTTTGGGTTAATGTTTACCATCACCAGATGTCTTATTTTTGCTTTATCTAAATTCAGTTTCCTACAGAGAACATCTCTGATTTTATCATTCTGTTCAGCACAGACTGCTGTGCTGTGGCTACAGCAATCTGGACATGAATTCAGCATCTGCTATTCTTGACATTTATTTATTTTATTTTTACATTTGTTAATTGGGTTAGTCTAACTGGGTGCAGAGGACCATTTTTCAGCAGAGACCTGAGGAGTAAAGCTCCAGAAAAGTAATTAGTAAAAATGAGAAAAAACTTAACAATTCAAGTTGTAAGATACTTAACAGCACAAAAGCAGAGAAAGAGAAATATACAACAGGAATATTTACAAGGCAAAAGTACAGTATTTTGAGAATGCAGTAGCAATATGTTTGAGAAATTTGGTTTGCATTAAGTTATATACAAGGAAATATAGTAATGCCTTAAAATAAAAAATATTTTCTAATATGTAATATGCAATTCAGAGTAACATCATGATATAGTACAACAAAGATGCATTTAATAGTATAGGTATTAACTGCAGAGAGAGTAATATGTGTAGACAGTTTAGATAGGAAATACCAGGCAGATATGTTAATCGAGAGAAGAAAAATTAATTATTTCCTGACAAGTGCAGATCCATGCATGTCGCAAATTAATTTTTAGTTGACTTTTGAATTTGCCACTTTTGGTTGTGGACTCAAACAGAGTGCAGTAGTAAAAGGCAACGAATACACAAACACCACCACTGCGATACTGGCTCAGATGGAACTAGACCATAAAGTCTCCCAAAGTACCATGAAGTGAATATCCAGTAAATCCTTTTATTACACAAAAGGAATAAGTGCTTTCATCCTGCTAAGCAAGTATTGCAGTGGTGGTGTTTGTGTACTTTTGGTAGTGGAGCAAAGGGACAATGGAAGTGTGTTACATGAGTATGCAATTGAATGACTATAAAGTATTTTTCCAATATTTTTTGTTTAGATTGATCACCTGAAGTAGGTTTTGTTGTGTGCTTCTGATGTCATGATTAGGTGTGCAGGGTGTAAGTATGGATGTAAGGGCAGGGCAGGAGTTGGGGGTATTTAGGATGCTATGTGCAATTTGTAGTTGTGATATTTGAAGCATGTGGGGGAGTTCAGGGCATCTTAAGCTTTTCAGGGATATACAGTGATGGGATTTGTAGCTATTAATGACTGCAAATTTGGCTATCTTGTTATAGATGGTTTCTAGTTTGGTTAAGAGATTACTTTGGAGGTTAGTAGGTACGGGAGCAGCATATAGCAGAGATGGTAGAATAAATATTTAAGCTAGTACAGGTCTAGATTTGTTAGGTATATATTTGTTTTTGCAGTACTGAAAAATCATAGTTTTTGAGTGGACTTTTTGATACAGTTTAAGATATGTAGGTCGAATTTTAATTGTTTGTCTATAGTAACACCAAGCACATTGGTGTTTGAGTCAGCGGTGGTTATTGTATTATCTAAGAAGGTTTTGGAAGGAAATGGAGAAGCGTGGTCTTTTTGGTGTTGAGAAGCAGCTTGTTTTCAGTTAGCCATTGTTCTACTAGGTGCAAATATTGTTGAGTGACAGCGTGGAGATTTTGTAAATTGTCAGAGGTGCATATAATTATGGAATCATCTACGTACTATATTAAGGTAGAGTGGGGACAGTAGACATGGACATTATTTGTAAAGATATTAAAAAAGTAGGGGGCCCAGGATAGAGCCCTGGGGGACCCTGGTCTTAACAAGACGGAAAGGGGAGAAGGATATTTGTCATCTGATGGACTTATATCTGTTTGAGAGGTAGTTGTTAAACCAGGAGATAGTGGAAGTAGAGAGTTTTAGGTTGGAAAATTTGTTTAGGAGGATGGGATGGAAAACAGTATCAAATGCTTTTGGATAGGTCGAGGAATAGAGCTGATACAAGTTGATTATTATCTCTGGCTTTGGCAATGTTGTGTGTGAAAGATAGGTGGGCAGTGGTAATATTGTGTAAAGGTCGGAAACCGTGCTGTGCGGGTGTAATTAGGTTTGCCTGTAAGAGGTGATTTAGTAATTGTCTATGTATACATTTTTCCAGTATCTTGGATAACAACGCCTTTGTGTAAGGACTATGTCTGATCATCATCGTTTGCTCAACTGCCTGCTTTCCACACCTCTCAGGCTATTAGGTCAAGAAATCTGCATAAAGCCAAAAAGAATGGGTGGGGAGGACAAAAGCCCAACAATAGGGATGAACTTTAAATGCTGCTCTTATGATATTAGTATTTGCTAGAATAACAGATTTTACAATAGCATGCATTTTCTGAAAGGATGTGAAGGCTGAAACTCAAATGTCTGGGATTATTTAATGATTTCAAATCTCAAAAAGTTGGTATAAAACCACAAATTTTATGAGGAACAGGCCAAAAATCTGAAGTAAAGATCTGGACAGTTGAGAGGCATGCTGCAGTGCTTTCACATCTGCTACTTTTCCCAGATCATATAGGGTACAAGGTGCTGACTATTATTATCCAACTCTGTTAGCACTATGCTCTTTGGCTTGTAGGCAGGGACTTTAAACAAATGTAGGTTTTCACAGCGAGATGCAGAGGTGTGGACTACTCCCTGCAGAACCCCAGCCTTTTCTTCTACTCTCTGCAGTACCTCAGCCTTTCTCCTACTCCCTGCAGTAGCCCACCCTTTCTCCCTCTATAAATCTAAGTACGTAACATACTGTCTCAGGTCATGCCTCTTAATGAAAGAAGAGGTCAGAAAGTATTGCATATTAGCTACTCATAGCATGTCATACGCCTTTTGCATATAAAACATCAATGCTTTCAAAGGTAACATGTATCCTGACCACTACCACTACAGCACATGTTAGCAACTACCTCCAAAGCATGGAATTTTGCATTATCAAAATAAATTTCAAATTTGACTTGTAACACATAGGAGGCATCACTGTGCAGAATTAATGTCTGTGATAAAATAGATCAAACACAAAGGAGAATTGAACTATTACTTATCTCTAGTCAAATTAGCCCTAAATGATTCAAATATAAAGGAGCAGCAAACCACTACAGAGCTCGAGCTAAATAAACTATGCATAGGGGTGTTAAAGCACCACTCATATAATTATGCATTCTTTTCACCTCTTAATTTACTTTCTGAAAATGTCCATATCTGGACAGAGGCTGTCAATAATACTCAGGACACAAATAGTTTGGGGTGGGCAGCTAGGCTTGTAAGGGTTCTAGTGGCTCTTAGCCTAGTAACAACCTATGAATGGGTACATTTTCTAAAATAAGTTATCAGCATTATATGCAAACATACAGTAGGCATGGAGCAACCTATGAATCTATGTGGCACACCTCATCACAAAAGGGTTCTCATCCAGGAAAAAAGATAATTAGTTCATAGTTCATAGTTCATAGTTCAGTACTAAGCTAACTGCCCTTGCGAGCCATTTTAAGCCTAGCCAATTATCCCTTGTGAGACTCAAACTCTGCACCTTGTGTTTGTAAGGCAAACACCTTAACCATTAGGCCACCCATGTCATTGTTCCCCTCTACTTGGCACTCATTAGACCCATTATAGAGTGCAATGCCCATTTTGGAATGTACCTCACAAGACATCTGCAGCAGCTGGAAAGGCCACAGATGTACCTCACAAAGAGGATTACTGGCCTCAAACAGATGCCAAACACTGACCGCCTCAAGAAACTCCAGCTTTACTCTGTAGCATATCACCTACTCTGAGGAGATCTCTGCCTAACATATAAAGCTATATTAAACCCAAAGCTATATGACATGCTACACCTAAAGAAATCCCAATCCCTCTGAGTTACATGCTCTAGGGACCTAAACCTTGTCACCACAATAAACAGGCCATGCTGAAGGGATAGATTCCTGTCCCAGAGACTTCCTATACTCTGGAATATGCTACCCATCTATGTCAAGCAAAGTTCCTCATTAGCACTCTTGAAGAAAAATCTAGATGAGTGCATGGGAAATAGGAAATACACCCTGGGGATCACTTCTGTGGCTCTTCTCGACAGGGGAACAGGAAATTAACTTTCTTGGGTGGTGTAAGCCAGGGAACCTTGTTGGCTATGCTTACTTAGGCTCTTGGGCCGATAGCCTAGTACCTACCTATGAACCTACGAACCCCAGGCACATTCATCATTAGAAGTATTTTTCAACAAATAAACAATAGTCTTTAAACCAGTGCATCGTACTAATAAAAGTATCATGAAAAAAAGATACATGTCTTGCAGTGCTGGATTATACTATACATCCATGATATTCTGTCTTTTTTGAAATGTGACTCAGAATTTGTTCCACTTAGTTATGACATCCTGCCCCGTCACAGGAAACACGTAGTGGTAGATAGTGTTGTTTATATTGGGTCAACTTCAACTATTCTTTACATGACATGCCACATTAATCTATTGTGTACACGTATAGTCTATTCTTATTATGTTAATGTTAATGAGCTCAGATTACTCTATATATTAAATGTTCTTAAAGTTTTACACACTGAACAAAACAGCTGCTTTCTTATAGAGTTTCAAAACATGCTAGATCACTTCTGTATATTCTGCATATAACAAGTAAACTCTATAGATAACTGAAGTAAAACAATATGCTTAGAATATTCTGTTTCATTTAAAATAATTGCTAGCATAGCTATCTTTCATCAAATGTGTACATTTAACTTTTGTTAACTGTATATGGGCAGCTAAAGGACTTGCTGTTTTTAATGTCAGCTAAACAAGGCAAGCACTGCATGTATAGTATGCATGTCTCAAGTCAAAAAGATAATTATATGACAGTAAAGAAAGTTATACAGCTTGTTGTGTTAGTTATGGCAAGCAAAAAAGAAATACTATGGCTTTCTGAGAAATTAATGCAGTTTCTAGCATATCTCATCATTGGTATAACTCTGAAATAGTTCGCTGTGTGAGCTTTTCTCATAACATTTCATTTGTTGTGTAAACTATGATGAAACATACAGTAGCCAAATGTTTGTAACTTCTGTTTTTGTCACGCAGAAGACAACATAAGCAGAATTGTAGCCTACTAGGCATGGAGCCCATGTCTTTGATATACCTTCCCCCTGTTCTAAGCAATCTGCACTAAAAGTTCAGTTCAATCACTCAGGTTTTTTCCTTAAGCTTTACAGTGTTATGGTACTGATAAACCTGAAGTTATAATTTTTGGCTTTAATGGCATACTGATGTATATCATGCTGATGACTTATTTTAGAAAACATATCCAGCTGGGGTTGGGGAGTCAACATTGTTCTGTGCATATAAGCCATAGAATACATGATTATCAAACAGGCACTGGTGGTGGTTTCTTTCCTGGTATGCCATAGTTTTAATTTGTAATTCAGCAAATAAATGACTTTTGCAATCATTCAGGACAAATGAAACTGTAGCTGTCTATCTTTTATTATGCAGAAACCAGACACCTTTTAAATTTTTGCAGACATCTAAAGTTTTGTACACAGAGCATACATTCCGAATATGAAATAAACATTCCTCAGTGACCTTGTTAAATATGCATAAATTGCTTGTATTTAGGTCAAGAGATAAATGTTTACTTTGGAGACAATGAATTTTCTGCTTGCAGTGCATATCACTGGGAGATTTAATCCAGCTGAAGGTGTCATGAATTTAAATGCAAATGTCTATGATAAGCTATCTGCACCAGCTTACTGATTATATGTATGACTGGCAGAAGAAAATATGCAAGTTAAAGCTGGTGGCTCTGTTTAACCAGCATTTGCAGTCTGTCATCTAATATACTGTAATATATGATTGTCTATATTCAAACTCATGTCATGATACTTTAAGATATGAGTGTTATTGTTTTCAATTGTTACATATGTCTGTACTTGGAGGTTTTCTCCCCAGGCCTCCGCTGAAAATGGGTTCCTATCCTGGTAAACAAATGTCAAATTAATAAACAAATAAACTGCGTCATTAAATAATAAATTAATTGCAATGTTTTCTGTCCTAAGGGTCCCCTCTAGTCAGCCATACAGACAGATCAGGAATGCCTGCTGTCCTAAGGATTCCCGTCTAGTCAGTCATACAAGCAATTCAGTCGCAACAGGAGCTCACATTCTGAAAAACATGGCCCATACCATGTAAAATTTTAACTAACATTTTGACAGGTACTCTAGTCAGATGGGAGAAAGAGAGATACCTTTTTATGTTGTTAATACTAAATATTTCTGATATATATCATGTCACTGTCTAAGCGCAAGCTATTTCAAGGTAAGCTAATGAGATCCTGTAAACAAGTTGTTCAAAATAAGTTCAAGTCTTGCCACTTTCTCTTCAGCATTTAGACAGTCAGTGGAGCAGCAGGTAGCACACTTGCATTTGATAGAGAAGGATGTGGGTTCTGTTCCCACATTAGAAGGATGGCTTGCCAACACTATAGTGCAGCATCATGTGATGCTATATTCCTGAGTGTGTTGCTCTTCAGGTGAGATGTTAAACTGAGGTCCCATCTAACTGTGTTTGGTAGTAGCTAATGCAAACAATCCCATGGCACTTCTCAAAAAGACTAGGAAAGTACCAAAATGGCATGTCAAATTTCCCCCTAGTAGTATAATTGCCACCTGAGGTCTCTCCAGAAAAGAGGCTACTAGCCTAGTGGGACTAAGCCAGTCAAGAAAGATTAAGTAGTGCCCCATGCCTCCTAGTTATTACACAGTATATATAGTTATTTATTAGTGTCCCATGCCTCCTAGCTATTAGTCTTTTTACATAGTATATATAGTTACATATTAGTGTCCCATGCCTCCTAGCTATTACACAGTATATATAGTTATATACTGGTGTCCCATGCTTCCTAGCTATTATTCTTTTTACATAGTATATATAGGTATATATTAGTGTCCCATGCCTCCTAGCTATTAGTCTTTTTACACACTATATATAATTATATATGAGTCTGTAAACATGAATACAAAATAATTTTCTTTAAATGTGTGGCAAAATGCTCAAACTCCGTTTTGTTGAAGAAAAAATGCTGTATTATTAACACTTCATTGTATACATTGTTATTTTCAGTCATTGTTCTGATGGTAAGGTTCTGCGTGACTGCAGGGATTACTGTCAGCATGTGATGTTTGCTTCAAGAGGTAAAACATTGTGAGAAATGGTACCTTAGATAAAAGGCACAGTCATTAAAGATAATCTTCAGTAGTTATGGCTGCCAAACCCTATTTTCATATTACACAAACTCAGAATAAATAATTCTGCTGTATGAGGCTGGGAAGCAAGATCCAACCCTCTCTTAAATGTTTGGTGAAATATGTGAATAACTAAACTGTAGACTTACTGCATTACAAGTTAAACCTTGTAGTATGAATCTCATAAATTAGTACTGCTCTTTGCTAAGGACTGTAGCTGAGAACTTGCATGAAAACTTTAGTCTGCACAGTCAATTTGCTTCTGTACAGCATATTGTTAGCAATCATCAGCCAATGCCAGATGTCTGCTTGAAATGTAAGCACAGTACATTTCTGAATGCATTTTATAACATGACATGAACCTATGAACTTACTATTGGCTAGCGATACTGTTATAAAGTAAAAATCGAGTAACAACAAATACTTCATTTGCACACATATGCATTGGTTTAATTATTGGGTTATCTTTTATTAGATGGCAAGACGTTATTTGAGCCACTGTCTGTGAAATTCAACCTTTTCTTTTGAGAGAGGAACAGCACAGAAAAAGGATCAAAGTAGGAAAAAAAAAAAGAAGAGAAGGGGATGTGATTGGAAGGATACTGGCTGTAAAACCAGATGTTTCTCTTTCATTTACTGGGTTATCAGGGATACAGACACTGTAAGAATAACAGGAACATAACTGACAGCCAATAAGAAATGAGCCATCTCAATACTGTTGATTAATACTGTGGGAAAATAACAGTCCCTATCCTGCCACTGCTCTGCCAAATTGTATTGACTTGTAGTCCGACAGCTGTTGCAATTCCAGAATTACTCTGGCAATATATAGAAAGAGACAGGTGAGAAAAGGTCTATTTTCATCACTGCACTATCAGTCTACCACCATATACTAGAATATGAAAACAGAAGCTATAATATACTCATTTTCACCAGTGATGTAAAGGATTAGACCAGAAAAATGAGCACTATCCATGTGATGAACAAATATAGTCACCATTAAATATATTAACACATTGCATCTGACCAACAGTGAAGAGTGCTTTGGTAGCAATATTCCTTCAACCTTTCAAAATGTGTGTGTGTGTGTGTGTGTGTGTGTGTGTGTGTGTGTGTGTGTGTGTGTGTGTGTGTGTGTGTGTGTGCGTGTTTATAAGGGTACGTGATGAAGACAGTCCCCGGGATTCCTGAAGCTTGGCGCAAGGATGGCATTAGCCTTGTGCCGACTGTGTGGCGTAGAGATGGCGCAGCAGCACCACATGCATATTAATGAAGGCACGCTACCGTAATGGCAGTGGCGGCTGGTGACTTCAAATTAAAGGAGGGCTGCAGGAGACAGCTGAATGGGTGGGGACAATGGGAAGGGGTGTGGCCAACTAGAAAGGGGTGGCGCTATGCTCAGAACCACAACAACTGGAACTTTAATTAAATACGCTGCCCTGGGTGCCAAACAGTCATTACGAGAGTCCAATCAAGACAAAATGAAGTGTAGAAGAAAAAAAATTTCAATGCATTGTCTACATGACAACTTACTTAATATCCAGGTGGAAACAGGTTGTGAGGCATGAAAAAATAAATTGCTTTTTAAATACATTTCTGGAATGCCAGTCAAAATCAAGTATATAAAAACAAGCAGCACTCAACTCAAACCACTACTCCTTGCACTGCAGTTCTAATTATAATTTATATTCAGCTTTATAAAATTACCAAGTAACATGCTGAAAGTAGCAGTCTCTGTGATACTCCCACTTGTAAAAATGTTTCTTATCCAAAAAAGACCTGCTGCCTGACACACAACTATCTACTTGTTTCATGGGGAAGACATGATCAAAGTAAAAAATGAACAGCAAACAAGAAACAAGCTCAAGATAAATTGCTTAAAGAATTCCTGCACAAGTTATGGACCACACATGATAGATTGGCATTCTGTTTAGTTTACTGGTAAGCCTGCAAAGATGACTACAAGTCTCCAACAAAAGATGGCTGCAAGTCTCCAATAAATGTAATGAGCTTCTGAAAATACTGTAATTCTGTCCTTTTATTACAAATACCATCATATGCATTTCAATACCCAAGGCTTATACATTATCTAGTTATGTAAATATTCTCTGCATGGCAATAACGAAAAGGCTTTCAATGCTGGTAATTCTTTAACAGTATGCTTATTAAAGCTTACTTGCATCTTACAATCTCCGACAAGCTTACCTGATGCTCATTAAATCTTTGCTACTTAAACAGAGCAACAGGGCACTGTGACAGCATGCATTTCCTGAATAATAAGAAGCATAAATAAACAGTATAAAAATCTGACAAAAAAACAGAACATTCTGCAAAATCAAGGACAGATGAAAAGCCATGGTCGTACTTGTGGTCTACCTAGGATGGTGGAATACTCTGCACACTTACACTGCATAACTGCTCCTTGCCTTCCTTGAAAACATCCAGAGCCACTACAATGGGGAGTGGGGTGCAACAAGTATGTCATAATTTGAAATGTCTCTGGCTGAAAATGATGGCTCTGACACTCATACCTCTCAACCTCAGAACATGAAATCTGGTCAAAGCCATAAATAGAACTAGAAGTGGGACACAGGCCCAAAAATAAGGACAATTTTTAAATATTGCTCTTATTAACTTAGATAATAGAACAGTAGTAGATCTTGCATTAATACAAATTTTCTGAAGGGTATGAAATCCGAAACTCAAATGTCTGCCATTATTTTCTAACTTCAATCTTTAATGACTTGCCACTAATTTGCCAGAAAACCACAATTTTATGAAAACAGACCAAAAATGTGATGTAAAAATATAAAGTTGCCACACAATACAGCTGGGAACCTGTAAAAAAAGGGACATCTTTTAATATTAACACTGTTAACTTGAGCAGCTAACAAAATAAGAGCATATGCATGCATTTCTGAAATAAAAGTAATCTATAACTCTGATCATTACACTTATATATAATTGTAAACCCTCCACATTTTCTTCCAAAATTGCCATTTTGAGGAGGGATTATTAGGGGGGAGCAACATTTTGAGCCAAAATTGGGGACAATTGAGAGGTTTGGATATTCCTAATTCTACAAAGCGATTTGCACGTACCTCTCAACCTCTTAATGCAAGAAATCTGGACAAGGCCAAATATATTGGGGGAACATACAAACACTACTAAAAATTGCTCTTGTATAAACTTGCATTAGCATGCATTTATCTGGAGGTTATGACGTCTGAAACTCAATGTCTGTCATTTAGTGACTTCATTCCTAAATGATTTGCTAGAAAACCACAAATTTTATGAGGAACAAACCAAAAATAAGAAGCAAATCTCTATTCATTCTGCAAAAATGTGGACAACTGAGAGGTATAGTTCAACCGGGGCTGTCTGAGTTTGCTACCCTCCCCCCTCACAAAATCATGGTCGAATGGAGCCTCCCCCCTGCAGCCATTCCAGAGTCCCATTCCTTGGCTATTTTGCCCCATTTACCATAAACACTGTAATGTGCTTTACTTCTGCAATGGTTTAGATTTCATTTGAAAGTTTTATTTTGCATTTTACAGCACAGACCCTAATAGATATCTGTTAAACAAAGCAATGCAGTCTCACAATGAAAATAGACTTAGCATTAAAACTTATCTGCCCTTGAAACTCACATGCATTGAAACAGCATTGAAACCCACATTCAAAGACAATACATTTTGCCAGTGGCAGATAAAGATTAACTTTGGGCTGTTTTCAAAATCATAGGCCCCTTGAACATGAAACATACACATGCTCTTTGATACACCTTCCTGACTGTATTACATTATATTCCTTGTACAATACAGTACAGTTGTTAGAGGGCATTTTAAATTTATTGTTTTGAACATTTTTCCAGTAAACAATGAAACAAAATGCATGTACCAATGACAAAACTGCCCAATTCAAAACATTGCCATCATAAAACATCTACTCAACCTTCTATAGTCCACCAGTATCAGTAAATATGCACAATCTCTGAAGTAGTAAAATCCACATTAAAGAAATCTGTAACTAATAAAGAGGTTGCTGCTAGCAAACAACTTTATATGTCATTGTTTCATCTACAAATAAAGTGCCTGTTGCCCTTGAAGAATAAATTGCCTATGTTGCATGCATTAAAAAAATGATACGCTAGTAATACCGCAATAGGGAATGGATAGCAAACTGATAACAGATTCATAGTTACTAGGCATCTTTGCCAAAAAGGACTGCAGCATCCACCCCCTTTACAACACAGTACAGTATCAGCAATGTATTTACCTACTGTGGGAGTAGAACCCACAGCCTTCTGCATCAAAAGCAAGTACACTACATGTTGTGCTATTAACAATGCAAGCAGACATAGCATAAGCAGCACTAAACTTTTGTTCCCCTGCAGCTCTCAGCTCCTTGTAAAATCTACTTGACACTCAGCTGTATCTCTGAACTTTGCAGCACAAGATATCAGGAAAAAGCCAACATTTATTGGGGGGGGGCAAAAGGCCAGAAACCAGGGACACATTTTAAACATTGCTTGTTAATGTTGGAAAGTTGATAGAATAAAATGCTGTGTTACCACCATACATTTCACTGCCATGTCTTGAACCCAAGGGACCCTGTGCAAAACAGTCAGAGAAACATACCACTATGCCAAATCAGCTGAAACAGAGGAAGACAAACTTAAATGGCTACTATTTAGTGAATTCAGTTCTCACCATAGCTGTCAACCTCTTAGCAAAAAACACCTGAAAAAAGCCAATAATGTGGGAATACAGCTGCCAAACATATTCAGTGAATTCAGTTCTCACCATAGCTCTCAACCTTAGCACAAAATACCTAGATGAGGCCAATAATGGGGGACTACAGTCCCAAAAAATATGGGCAAATTTCAAATATCCATGTTATAAACTTTTGCTAGAATAAAAGGTTTTGTTTCACCATGTACTTTCTGAAGAAAATGAAGTCTGAAATTCAAATGCCTGTTATTTTTAAACATTTGTTAACCAGGAAACTAGTCTTGACTTGGAACAAAACAAAGCCAAATTTCAGCAGAGCAGGGAGAAACACTCCAGGCACATCTTTGTAAGGGATGGGAGGACATGCAGACTCCACACAGAAGGCACCCCAGCCAAGAATCAAACCAAAAACCTGTAGCTGTCAAGCAACAATGCTACCAGTGCACCATTGCACTACCAACCTTTGCAAGGAAATATGAAGATACAGAAACCACAGATTTTATGAGGAACAGAACAAATATGATGCAAAAATCTGCAATTTTTTACAAATAGTGGTGGGTAGGGAAATCAGGTCCTTGCCACCTGCATCCAAGGTACAGGGTTCAAGCCTGAGTATTTCTACCCACCCCTATGTGTTAACAAGGGCATTACACACACACACACACACACACACACACACACACACACACACACACACACACACACACACACACACACACACTCCATTACTTGTAAATAGGTCTGGAAGCAGTAAACCAGGTCTCACTCCATTGTCCAAAGCAGCAAACCTGCACTTGACTTAATGCTTCCCTGCAAGAGCTTAGAACTCAACTTACTTAACTCCTGATTAGTCTTGCACTCAAATCCCTGCTTACCTCTCTCTGGATTGGTCCTGCCTGTGGCTCAAGCAGTCCAGAGCTCCTCTGTTTTGTGCAGTCATCTACTGCATGGCATCTTGGGCAACTGAGGGGCAGAAAATACCTTCTCTTCATCTGGACTGCTGACTCAGGCAGTCAGAGTTCGCACAGATTCCTGGGCATCTGCGGGGCAGCCTGAGTGTGTCTGTGCATGCGTGGCAATTCCAGTTCTCGTTAAAAAAGAAAGATTTTTTTTTAAAGTTTATGTTTCACGTTAATTTATTTATTTTATTTCTAGGTGGGAGGGCTGCAGTCCTGCATAATGGCCATGTGCATAGGAAATGTGTACAAGTGCAGGGGGCATGTCCAAGCACTGCACAGAGGTGTGATCATGTCAGCTGCATACGCGCAACCTAAAATGCTGACTAGTACAGCCTGCATCTAATAGTAATCACACCTGTCAGTATCCGTGGATACTGAAATGTATGCAAAGCATACAAGACATCATTGCAAACACCACAATAAGAAGTAAACACAAAGGCATGTAGCTGAATATTGAGTCCCTGTCCCTCGAACAAAGATATTTAAAACCCCCTGCCTGTATTCCATTGTAGTGTCACTAGTTATACCAAGTGGAAGTGAAACGCATTGTGTTAGCGCGCCGCCAATTGCCAAGCCTAGCCCAATGGTTTGGGTTACCACCTGTCCCTCATTGTGAGGGACAGTCCCGCTCTAGGCAGGCATTTCCATACCAAATTCATAATAAATGTGAAATGTCCTGCGATAGTAGGACATAATTATGTCCCATATGTTATGTAATAGTCCCATACAGTACGTATGTCCATATATAA